>NC_046169.1:8571551-8609051 GCF_011064425.1 Rattus rattus
GGCCGTGTGCGGTTTCATCCATTTTACATCCTGATTATTCTAAGGCTTTTCAGACACGTGACCTCACAAGCAAGCTTTGCTGTTAGTCGTTTTAAACTACCAGTTTAAGGTGTTTGTGCACAGCTCCGCAGAGCTTGGTTTGGGCGTTAACTAGCTGGGAGGGCATAGGAGGGTCTATTCTCTGTTTCTTTGTAACTGGAGCTAATCTGACTCCAGGTGCCTTTAAGAACAAACAAACAAATAAATGAACCATCAGGTTTTATTTCTCTCGCTTACCCCAATGAGAAGAAGGATTCTCTTGGTATCAGGTCTCCTGGCCGCCATCTTGTGACCACGAGGGAAACCAGCATAAGGAGAAAGCCGGCAAACAGAAAGAGGAGACGCGAGGAACAAGCAGGGAAACCGAGTCAGATTCTTCTCAGTATCTTAAAGTGGCAAATGCCCCTCACACTTCATTCACTTTGGCCTTCCAGCCCTTTGCAAAGTAGGCCTTGGGAGACTTATTAAAGACATCGGCTCCCTTCCCCCACCCCTTCCGGTTTACTCATTAGCATTTCTCCCTTTGAGTCGCCATGGAAGGAGCCACTCCTAGAATGAAAATCTAGCCCTTATCTTCCCCGGCAGCCTTTACAACGACCTATCTTCTTGCCCCCGAGCCTGGCTCCATCTTTAATGTGTCAGCAATCCAGCTCCCTGGAAGAAAGTACCCAAGCACGATTGTTGAGTCAGGCTAATTAAAGATGTGTATCACTGGTGGGATTGCCTCTTCGGAACCAAAAAATTAATTATGTTTCCTTGGCCTGGTGACCAGATGTGGAAAAACAAACCAACAGATGCACCTCGTGTTTTTCTAGCTGCTGCGTTCCCACGGAATGAGCTCCGCCCCTGCTGGCTTTTGTCTTGGATTTTCTAGGGACCAGAGAATGGCTGTCTGATGAGATCTAAAGAAGGGACTTCAGACGTTCAAAAGTACCTTGACAATGCTCGTTCTGCTCGTGAGAGTCCAGGAGGGAGACATGGGGAGGGAGAACGGAACAGCAAGGCTGGGAAGGCTATGTCCTGAAGACTCTCAGACTCACACAGCTACAACTGGGAGTGGTCACCAGTAGAGGCACAGCATGGAAAGAGGCCAGGTACCAAGCTGGACAACCTGAGTTTGATCCCCAGAACTTACATGGTAGAAGGGGGAATTGACCCCACGAAGTTGACCACTGACACCCCGCCCCCTCCCCACACAAACACAGAGTGGCACATGCAAACACATAAGCAGATAAATGTAATAAAAAAAATAAAAAGAAATGTCACCAAAATAGACACCTGGGGGCAAGAGAGAAGACCCACTAGACAACGTACATTGCCCTGCAAACATCAAGGCCTGAGTCTGATCCTCAGAGATATAAAAAAGACAGCATATTTGATCCTGGGGAGGCAGAAACAGGCAAACTCACAGGCCTGCCAGCCTAGCCCAACTGGTTATCTTCGGCCAATGAGAGAGCCTTCTAAGAGGAAGTAGTGGCCTTGCTGAAGATACCCTAGGCTGTTTGTCCTCTGGCCTACATACACATGTGCACACGTGTGTATCGTACACCGTTCACACACATGTGCTTGGGTGTACATTTTTGAAGACTAGGAGATTGATTTCGATCTGACCCTGATGGTACACACTTTAACCTCAGCCTTTGGGAGGTGAAGCAGGAAGATCATTAGTTTGATCATCGCTTCACAGGGAGACCCTATCTCAAGCAAACAAACAAACAAGCCAAAATAAATAAAACAACAAACAAACTAGAGATTAAGAGATGGCTTAGCCAGTAAGGAACCCACAACTGTCCATAACGCCAGCTCCGGGAGATCTGGCGCCCTCTTTTGGCCTCCACAGGCACCTGCACTTATGTGCACATACCCACACACAGAAATAACACGCAGAAAAATGATTTAAAAAGTTTTATTTTCATCTTTAAAAAAAGAGAACCACTGTCACAAAGTGGTAGCTTACACCTTTAATTCTAGCACTAAGGAGGCAGAGTCAGGCAGATCTCTGAGTTCGAGGCCTAGGCAGGGGCTCTACCACTGAGCCACACCCCAGCCCCTCAATGGGGGATTCTAGGCAGGGGCTCTGCCACTGAGGCACACCCCAGCCCCTCACTGAGGGATTCTAGGTAGGGGCTCTACCACTGAACCGTGTGTCCAGCTCTACTTACATTTTATCGCTGAGCAGTTGTCCATGTGACCTAACCATGCTGTACATCACCCATTGACCTCATGATGGGCATTTGAGGTCACTGCAGCATGGGGTAGTTATGATGAAGCTGCTAAGAATGTGTGTTCCATTAGAGTGTGATGTCTGTACACAGTTCCTCCCGCCCCCATTTGCTGAAAGAACATTCTGGGTCAGTAGATAGGATGGAGTTTAACAGTCATTGGCTGCTTTCAGAGGTGGTTGTTTTTATTGACTTTTTGGAAGTTGTCTGGAGCAGTACTTTGTAGTGAGTTGGGACAAGTAACAGGTTTTGGAGAAGTGAACTCCTGTGCTGGAACAGATCTGGCATTCATGTGCAAGAGGGTTACAGGTACTAAGGGCCATAAGAGCAGCTTGTTTTTGTGTTCGTCCACTATAGTTGGCTCCTGGGAACAGATAGGTAGATGAGGTCTCCTTCCAACAGACCAAACTCAACATCTGTTTTGGCTACTCGCCTGGTTGCTATGGCAAACCATCTGGCAGAAGCAACTCGGGGAAGGAAGGGTTTGCGTTGGCTTACAGTTTGAGGTTACACAGTCCATCATGGCGGGAAACACATGGTGGCAGGAGTGTGAGGCAACTGCTCACCTTGCGTCCTCAGCCAGGAAGCAGAGATGGATGCAGGGGCTTGACTCCTGCCTTTTATTCAGTGTGAGATCCCAGCTCAAGAGAAAAATGCCACTCATTTTAGGGTGGATCTTCTCACCTCGGTTAACCCGATCTAGAAACTCCCTCACAGACATGCCCAGAGGTTTGTTTTAAGGGTAGTTTAAATCCCTACAAGACGAAACTCTGTATGGACCATTCCTTGCTCTCTATCCTGACTCAATCACATGTACCCCCTTCCACACACACACATTGTGTTGTGTGATACTTCTTTAACGGAGCCATTACCACAAACACCTAGTCACCCCAGGAAGGGTACCAATGGCAGACCAAAGTAATGATGAGCTCAAAGTCCAGCTTGGTGACCCAATGAGTTTTTTGTAATGACTTACAGAAGTATGGAAGGGTTACTCATAGGAGCAGGGATGCTTAAAGACAGCTGTATCACAAAAGCCCACCCCAGTACAGACTCGTGGAAGGTGCAACCCCTGGAGACCATGGCTTGCAGGCAGCTGTACAAGTCGAAGATGCTCTTGCAGGCATGCTGGCCCCTCACTTTCCTGCTGACCTAAGCCCAGAGACAGCTTTGTGCATCTGGTCAAATCCCCGAGAGCTGTGAGTTGCTCATTTGCTGCTGAGTCTCTACCAACCTTCCTTCAGAATTTCCTGAGTCCTAAAAAAGATGCATTTATCTTCATTGGTGTGCATAGGTATGTGCCTACATGAATTTTTATACATGCCACATGTGTGCAGAAGCCTTCGGAGTCCAGAAGAGGATGTCAGGTCTGCTGGAGTGCCTAGGAGTTGCCATGTTGAGGCTGGGATCCTCTGTGAGGGCAGAAGCTACTCTTGCCTGCTGAGCTATCTCTCCAGTCTCGGAGCATTCTGACTCTTATCAACCTGGAGGGTATCAAGTATCGCTACACAATGCAGTAACACAAACATACACACTAACTTTTCTCTCTGTGTGTCTCTCTTTCTCACACCACACACACACACACACACACACACACACACACACACACACACTTCTTGGTGCCACTGTAGCAAATGGGTAACAAAGAACTCCTTTCCCAAGTCCAGAGAACACATACAGAGAATCCAAAATATTTGCCCTGTCTTTTCCTTTTTTCAGATCCTGGTTTCGTTCCCTCCAACTGAATCTGAGTTGGCCACAGAAGCTGTATCTTTGGAAGTAAATTAATGTTTTTGGATTTGGGGGGCTTACCAAGAGAACATGGTGGACCAAACCCCTTGTTTATGGAGAAAGACTCTGACAACGGGGTGGGGACAGGCTCCCTGCCAACTCCTCTCTGCTACAGAGCTCCTGTTGGCAGGTAGCATGAGGTGGCTAAGGGTTTACAATTAGTGTAATGAATGCCATTCCGTGGGCACCCTGCAAAATTGCCAGCTTAGGAAGGCTAAAGTGAGATCTTGTCAGCTCACATTTTAAGCTCTGTGATTAACCAACTACATGACTTGAAGTCATAAAAAATAAAAAAATAAAAAGGTTTGGAAATGCTCTCCGGCAGCAGCCTGGAAGACTCACTGGCATCTGCAGTGGGATGTGGGAAGAGTCGAGAGGTGGCTGCGGCCTGCATGGCTTTAAAGAGGACAGGACAAGAGGACAGGGAGGTGGCTCAGTGGTTAGAGCGCTTGCCTCGCAAGCCCAAAGACCTGAGTTTGAATTCCTAGAACCCACATAAAGCTGGGCCTATAGTGTGTGTATAATCTCAGCACTCCTACAGCCAGATGAGAGTGGAGAAGGAAAATCCCAGGAACCCTCAGGACAGCTAGCATAGTATATGGAATTTAAGAGACCCTGTCTCAGACAGGATGAAGATGAGGTCATGCACCAAATGTTGTCCTCTGCCTGCCACATGCACACTGCAGCATGTGTGCACTTGCAAGCTCATATGAGCTCATGCGCACACACAGAGATATATGCACACAGACATGTACATATACACATGACACATGCACATACACACATGCACACACTTACACATACACATGCATATGCACACAATACACACATGCACATGCTTGCATACACACAGATATGCACATACATAATACACATATACACATGACACATGCTCATACACACATGCACACACTTACACATACACATGCATATGCACACAATACACACATGCACATGCTTGCATACACACACAGACATGCACATACATAATACACATATACACATGACACATACACATGCGAAGACACACATGCACACACACAAACACATGCATATGCACACAATACACACATGCACATGCTTGCATACACACACAGATATGCACATACATAATACACATATACACATGACACATACACATGCGAAGACACACATGCACACACACAAACACATGCATATGCACACATTACCCACATGCACACTTGCACACACACATGATGGTTTAAAAAAGAATAATAATACAGGGTAAAACCAAAGAGTAACACACTAGTTCCCAGATCCCTGTTTGTAGACCCAGGAACATCTTCAACAATGTGACTTTCACATGTTTAGGTTACATTTTTTAAAAAATAAAAAAACGATTAAAATATTATATTGATGCCTGATGTATGTGTATGGCTCATACATATGAATATGCAGGTGTATTCATTTGTGCAGAGGCCAGAGCAGGACTTCGGATGTTTTTCTCTGTTGTTCTCCACTTTATATCTTTCAGACACTGCCTCTCACTGAATGGGGAGTTGCTTTCATAGCTAGGCTGGCCAGCCCGTAACTTCCTGGAGTCAGCCTGTCTCCACCCCTAAAGGCTCCATTCACAAGGTAACATGTGCACATTACCATGTCTAACTTTTTACCTGGACACTGGGGATTCGAACTCAGGTGCTTGTGTTTGCAGAGCAACAGCTCTTACTTACTGCACCGTCCCCCCGACCCCCGCTCTGTTTTTGTTTCGCCTTTGTTTCTGAAAGCCTGCTCTCAGCTCTGCGTGCAAATTATGGGTGTGCACGTATAATCATGCTGGTATTATAAGCTTGCACTTAAAACCCGGCTACCTCAGATCTCATCAGTTTTCAGTTTGGGAAAATCCCTTCCCAGGATTAACCTGACAAAGACATGGTTTGTACTCTAAGAATCCAGTGAGCACGCATCTGCCTTCTGGAGCGTTAGCTTAATTATTAAATACACTTAGGGCTCCTTGGGAACCGACTTTCTACCCCTTTGTTTGAAAAGGAAGCACATTCATTAGCTGCTATCATTTCTCTTCTGTTTCGAGAGTGACATGTCCTCCTGTCCTGTCACTTCTCTGTGGGAGATGGGAACAAATATCTACTCACCCTGGATAGAGAGTCGACGACAGACCAAAACAGAGATTCTACTAAAGTCCAACTTGATCAGTGACTTCATTGGGTTTACTTACAACGAGCCTGGATGATTCAAAGGAAGCTGCATCGCAGAAAGCTCACCTCAGTGTGGGTGACGGATGACTCATAAAAATTATATCTCCTCGGGCTGGAGATGGTTCAGCAGTCAAAAAATCTGTATTCTCTTGCAGAGGACAGGAGTTCTGTTCCCAGCAACCATGCCGGGCAATTTACAGCCATCTGTGACAAAAGCTGCACTGGTCCATGTAAGCAGCAACAGAATGCTGAGTAAGACGATGAGTGAAGGGGGACTTAGAGGAGCAGGGAGGACTCAGAGGCGGCTGCCTCACTGAAGCCCACCCCAGCGTAGGAGACAGCTCACGAAACCTGGAGTCCTCAGACAGGTGAGAGTCTTCCTTCTATCTGCCTCTTTTCTTGGGCGCTGAGACACTCTTCTCGTTTGGTTTCCGTTGCTATGACAAATGCCATGACCAAAACCGACTTGAGGACAAAAGAGTTTATTTTAGCTTACAGGCCATTATGGGGCAGGGGACCATGCCAGAAAACTTGGTAAAGTTGAGTAGATTGTGAACCCCAGGCTGGAGAGATGGCTCAGCCGTTAAAGGCTAGGCTCACAACCAAATATATAAGAGAACCCCAAGTACCTCAGACCTGAGGATGGTAGGTGTTTCATCTACTCCCAACCATGTTCCTGTCCTACAACATGTGACCGTGACACCCTGTGGAGAGGATCGTGACAAATCAGTCATGTAGGGTCCAGCAACCGAAACCCCTCTACATGCAGATGAGACATCCCTAACATCTCAGACCAAGACAATAGAAAGCAACTGCTTTTAGACCTCAACCCACCCCCAAAATGTCTGTAAGACCCTGTCCAGAAGGAATAAAGCACAAGAGTTGTTCATCAAAGATTGTCTGAGAGCATCTGTCATATAGAGTTGTAACACTTTGGGGAAGAGAAGTTCTCTCCCAAAGCTTTCCTCACTGCTCGAGCCTACTGTGGTCACTTCCTGCTCAGTGGCCCTGACTTTGGCTCCTAGCCACCGTGCGGCACCGACTCTGGAGCAGCAGTGGCTGCAGGAGAGACCTGGCAGCTCACCTAGAGCTGACTCCCCTTCCCGGCTGATGCCTGCCCCCCATACTGCATGAATTCTAGAGCAGTAGCACCATTGAAGATTGACTCCCCCTTCATTCTGGCCAAGTCAGAGCCCCACATATCTCCACAGATAGTGTCTGGTACCCAGACCGGCAGGCGGCAGACCATAACTGAGAGAGGCAGAAACTGATGTAGAGCCGTGGATCAATGCTTCTTACTTGCTTGCTCCCTCTGGCTTTCTCAGCCGTCTTTCTTACATAACTCAGGCCGGCCTAGCTTGTCCCTGGGTCTCTGGTGAACAGCCCGTCAATCATTTACTCCATCTGACAGCAGGCAGGCCCTGCGTTGGGCTCTGAAGAGAGTCGGCACAAAAGTGTAGAAGATGGAAGGCCTATGGAAGGTTGTCTTGTGTTTGGGGAAGGAAAAAGAACTGAGAGTGTAGAAGTAATTCATGAGTAAAATCTCATACTTCAATGAGTAAACTCTCTTTGTTCATACTTTGCTTTACAAGGGGCTTGGACATATCACTTGGCTTCAGCGGAGTCTCAAAAGCAGGCCAAGGCTAGTTTGCATAGTTCTGAGACCTGTGGAGGCCGCAAGGACATCAATGGTATCGACCAGCAATAAACCCTGCATGCCTTTAACAACCACAACCACAGCAACTCTTATAAAAGAAAACGTTTAACTGGGGCTGGTTTACAGTTCAGAAGTTTAGTCCATTATTGTCATGGTGGGGATCTTGGAGGCATATGGACAGAACATGGGGCTGGAGCAGTTCTTCATCTGGATCTGCAAGCAGCAGGAAGAGAAGGGGGGAGGGGGAGGGGTGGCGGAGGGGGAGAGAGGGAGAGAGGGAGGGAGGGATAGAGGAGGGGAGGCTTGACTTGGGCTTCTGAAACCTCAAAGCTCTCCCGTCCCCCACTGTGAGACTTTTCCTCTAGCAAGGCCACACCTACCCTACCCCCACCAGGCCAGCCTAAGGAAGCAGTGCCACACCTGGATGATTAAGCATTCTCAAATATATGAGACTATGGGGGCGGGGATTCTTTGTGAATTTCACCTCAAGCACCCCAATCCACTCATCTCCCTGTTTCTTCATATCCTCCTGCCACTCCTGCAACCTCCCCGCAAAAGAAAATAAGGTAGAAAAATAAAAAACAAAACACCACAAACAAACACACAAACACACCAACACCATCTTGCTGTGGAAGCTGTAGTCCGCCCCTCAGTCTACCCTTTGGTCCACACATCTTTACCCGCAGACGTTCATTGCACTGGGTCATTGCTGTGTTTTGAGACCTCTGGCTTCTGCCGCACTATCAGTGCTGAATCCTCACCAGGATTACTCTGGGATATCCTACTGTTGCCCTGTCGGGTGGAGATCCTGCAGCTTTGGATCTGCAGGGATCTGGGGTGGGGGGAGTGCACCCATATTTCTATAAGTCACCCCAATAAATTCATTGGTTCACCAAATTGGACTTCAGTGGCATTGCTATTTTGATCTGTCATCGGTTTCATATCCAGGATGAGTAGATGTTTGTTTATGTCTCCCCAGGAAGAGCCACACAACCCATATCCCCCATGCACGAACCACAGCCAGACCCTGAAGGTCCTGGCCTTCCAGGACAGCAGACAGAAGCTCAGAATCCAGAGGCACTTCTCACATCTCTCTGGCCAGGACCTCCGAAAAAACCAACCCCAGGCTAAGAACTTGAGATGGTTGGTGGATCTAAGGGGTGGAAGTCAACACGTGACAGATTCATCACTTCTCGTGGTCATGCGTCTTACTTAGGGTTATACTGCTGTGAACGGACACCATGACCAAGGCAACTCTTATAAGGACAACATTTAATTGGTGCTGGCTTATAGGCTCAGAGGTTCAGTCCATTATCATCAAGGTGGGAGCATGGCAGCATCCAGGCAGGCATGGGACAGGAGGAGCTGAGAGGTCTACATCTTCATCCGAAGGCTGCTAGAAGAACACTGGCTTCCAGGCAGCTAGGATGAGGGTCTTAAAGCCCACACCCACAGTGACACACCTACTCCAACAAGGTCACACCTATTCCAACAGAGCCACACCTTCTAAAAGTGCCACTCCCTGGGCCACGCATATACAAACCATAACACTGTGGCAAAAATACCTGACAAAATCAACTTAATAGAGGAAGAGTTGGTTTGGGTCCATGGTGCATGATGGAAGGGAAGGCATAGCAGCCAGAATGTGAGGCAGGTCACATGACACCTGCAGACAGGAAGCAGAGTGGTGCATGCTGGTACTCAGCTCACTTTCTCTTTTTTATTGAGTTCAGGACCCCGGGGATGGTATCACCCACATATATACCCCAATGAACCTAATCTAGAAACTCGCTCATAGGCATGCCCAGAGGTGTGTCTCCTAGGTGATTCTAGACCCTGTCACCTTGACAACCAGCATCATCCATCACAGTATATTATTAGTTTGTCTCATGGACGTGCTCAGATAACTGACAGAAGCGACTCATGAGGGTGGAGGTTTATTTTGGTCCATGGTTTCAGAGCACACAGTCCGTCATGGCTGGCATTAGGAGGAGGCAATGGAGGCTCAGCAATATAAGGGCAGACCAGGACACAGGGGCACCAGTTGTCAATAGGCTCCAGTTTTATTTCCACACTCCTCCTGCTAAATCAGTGGCAGAAGCCAGGCTTTCAGGCCTCCGGGAGATAGTTTAATTGGTAAAGTGCTTGCCACACAATCACGAGGACCTGAGTTTGATCCCCAGATTCCACATAAAAAGTTCACCATGGTGGTGCTCACTTTAATTCCAGGGCTGGGAGACTCTGGAGAACCCTGACTAGGACTTCGTCCTCTGACAGCCTTCATAAAGGTTCTGGTACCAGTGTACCTACCTACAACCACAAGACCACACAACCACACTCACAAACACCATCACACACACCAACAAATAAAAAGCAGGAGAGCCCCCAAGGAAAGACCCCCAACGCTTCCTCTGACATTCCTGGAGTCTCTCTCTCTCTCTCTCTCTCTCTCTCTCACACTCACTTCACACACACACACACACACACACACACACACACACACACAGGTCTGTCATCCTAGCACTCAAGTGGCTAAAGCCACCTAGGCTACATGACAAGACTCTGTCTCAATAACAGAAAAACGGTCCCAGCACGTGAATGTGGATGGTGCAGGGTCCCAGCCCCACAGGAGAGAAGTGACACCAGGGCGGGTCTGAGAGATCACCGTTCTGTGACGCCTGGGCCGGATGGGCTGCTGACTGTGGCCTCTGGGACTCAGGGCTCAACCCCACCCCTGTACCGTTCATTCTCCACGGTGCTCCCTGACAAGCTCAGAAGAAAGCCACATTATCACATTCTGCCCCTCTCCTCAGCCTCTTCAACTTATCCTAAGCCACCTCTGTGGGGATTTACTTCTTTATTTATTTTAGGCCGGGGGAAATATATTTCTATGTGATTTGGGATCGTTCGGTAATTTTTCAGAAACGCATTAATGGCTGCTGCCTTTTATGTAAATATTGTTTCCCCATTATAATAACGATAACACTATTTACCGTTTATTAAATACACGCCGTGTGCCAGGCGCTGCAACCTGGGGAGGATGAATGCTGTCATTGTCCTCATTTTTCAGATGAATAAACCGAAATTCAAATAAATATCTCGTGCAAGGTCACTTTTGAATTGACGCTGTCAAATCCGTCTATCTCTGGGAGAGAATTAGATGTATGGAGCCATTCCCAGCCCCAGTTGCCTGGTGCATGAGTGTGTGTGTGTGTGTGTGTGTGTGTGTGTGTGTGTGTGTGTAAATGTGTGTGTATGTGCATATTGTGTGTATGGGTATGTGTGTAAATGTGTATGTATGTGCATGTGTGTATGTGTGTGTACATGTGCGTGTATGTGTGTGTTGCAAGTGCATGCATGAATGTGTGTATGTGTATGTGCATGTATGTGTGTGTTGCAAGTGCATGCACACATGTGTGTGTTGTATATATGTGTGAATGTGTATATGTATATGCGTGTATGTATATGTGCATGTTCATGCGTGTATGTGTGTCTACGTGTGAGTGTGTGTGCATGTGCCCATGTGTGTGCATATATGTGTGTGTTGCATTGTATATGTGTGTGTACTGTGTGTTTATGTGTGTGTAGTGTGTGTGTATGCAGATGTGTATTGTGTTGTGTGTGTGTTTGCATGTGCATGCCACAAGTCATTATCAGATATATTCTGTAATTGTTTTCCACTTTATCTTTTGAGACAAAGTTCCTGGTGAACTCAGAGCTCATCGCTCACCCTGTTGGCTGGCCAGCACGCTGCAGGTGAGTGACCCAACTAGCTGCCTCTGCCTCCCTAGTACTGGGTTGAGGTAAATGGCACCATACCTGGCTTATTCTGTGGGTGCTGGGGATTCAAACTCAGATCCTCTTGCTTGCTTGCACGAGAAAAACCTTCCTGAGTTGTCTCCCAAGCCTTTGTGTTCCTTTCCAAAGAGTGTGGAAAACTAAATCATTTATTGACATCTTTTTTAGATGGGTGTGGCCAAGTGACCAGTTTTGACCGTTGGAGATAAGCACAAAGGACTGAGAAGAGACTTACAGGCAGATTCTACCGCTCACATTTTTCTCTGTACTCTGCCTGGAACATTGGCCCGATACCAGAATCATAGAAGCCATATTGTGGGCAGGAACTTAACACCATAATGCCAAGGACGGCAGAGCAGGAAGTAGAAGCAATCTGGATTTTTAAATGACATCATGAGCTACTCGCCCCAGGATGACTATGTTATGATGTAAGTAACTTGTTTAATATAGCAATTATTGTTAGCTGGTTTTCCTGGTTAGCACTGAAACTACCTTCCAAGATCCACTGAGTTACCGATTCACTCTCTCCTCCCGAGTTGCCTTTGGTTAATGTTAATCACAGAACAGAGAGACTGAGCTAGGACAGAAGGGGAGTTAGTTCCTTCCGTGCTGTAGCTACTGGGGCAATGTTTGCGCTTCTGTGAAGAACCCCCACCCAGACGCTCACAGGCAACCCCAATTAAACCCAGTGGGTGCGAAAATAACACCAGCGATATTAAATAGACCCTCGGCAAACTGCAGTGTTTGTCATTAAAAATACTTTATCGCATCTGTTTATTTGTGTATGTGCATGCACGTAACTGTGCCATGATGTGTGTTTGTGTGTGTGTTCGTGCCTGTGTAAGTCAGAGGACAATTTGTGAGAGGAAATCCTCTTTCTTTCTCCGTGTGTTCCAGGGATCGAACTTAGGCTGTCAGACTTGGTGGCGAGTACTTTTTCTCCTGAGCCATCTTGCCAGTTCCGTAGCATTCACCTTTAAAATAGCAATAAAGAGACTATTTATCTCCTGACACTTTAATTGGGATCAGAGTGAGACCTGTAACTGCACAGCGCACATCAAATGCCTATCGATTGTAACACTGATGATGATGTGGTTACACTGCTCATATTTCTTGTTGGGATGAAAATCTGGCAAAGGCAACTTAAGTGGGAAATGGTTTGGTTGTGAGGAGCACTTGCTGCTCTTCCAGAGGACCTGAGTTCGGTTCCCAGCACCTACCTCAGGTGGATCACAATCACCGGCAACTCTGGCTCCAGATCTGACTCCCCCTTTAGACTCTGCATCCCCTCCCCTCCAACTCCCTCTCCTTCCTCCCTCCCACTCCCCCCTCACTCCCCCTCCCTCCTCCCCCTTCCTCCTCCTTCCCTCCTCCTTCTCCTCTCTCCCTCCCCCTTCTCCTCTCCCTCCCTTCCTCTCCCTCCCCCACCTACCCCCCAATGCCTTAGTTAGGGTTCCCCTGCATGCAAAGAGACACCACCATGATCAGTCAACTTTATAAAGAAACAACATATAACTGGGGCTGGCTTACACCTTCAGAGGTTCAGTCCATTTTTATCATGGCGGGGAAACACGGGCAATGTGTAGGCAGACATGGTACTGGAGAAGAGAGAGCTGAGGAGTTCTACATTTTGATCCAAGGGCAGGCAGGAAGAGACTGACTCTTCCTCCCTGGGTGGAGTTTGAACACTTGGAGACCTCAAAGCCCACCTCCACAGTGACACACTTCCTCCAACGAGGCCACACCTACTCCAACAAGGCCACACCTCCTAAAAGTGCTACTCCCTGGGCCAAGCCTACCGAAACCTCCACACACAGGGAAAACAAGAGACAAATAATGAAAATAAATATTTAAAACATTAAAAAAAATTCGAGATCGACTTAAGGAAGGAAAGGTTTCATTTGGCTCATGCTCTGAAGGTACAGTCCATCATGGTGGGGAGGGCAGGGCAGCAGGAGCCTGCAGTCATGGCGTCCACAGTCAGGAAGGAGAGAGAGAGAGAGAGAGAGAGAGAGAGAGAGAGAGAGAGAGAGAGAGAGAGAACTCAGTACTGGTACTCAGTACACTTTCTCCTTTTTACTCAGCCCAGCATCCCAGCCCATGGGAGCTGGGGCCGCTCACCTTCAGGTAGGTGTTCCTCTCCAGTTAGACCTCTCTGGAAACTCGCCCACAGATAGCACAGAGGTGTGTCTCCTAGGTGATTCTAAGTGCTGTCAGGCTGACAGTCAGGATTAGCCCACAGGAATGATGACTAATGTCCTAGTCAGTGGATGACAGCAGAAAGAGCATGCGTCTAAGGCTGGGGGTGTATTCCTGACACCAGTGCTCGCTGGCAAGATGACTGGATTGCTCAACCTTAAGGATCCTCCCTTTTGTAAAAGAGAAAATCGGGATTAAAAATGTCATGATTGCTCAGGGGATTAAGTCACTTCAAGTCTGCTAAATGTTGGCACTGGGACCCACTCGTTGAGGAGATCTCCCCTGGGAACTAGGATCTGTTTTTGGCAAACACAGAGGAACAGGTTTCAAACGGAAAATATTGATTCAGAACTTATTTTGATCTCAGCCCACAAGGAGCACCACCTTCCTGTCTCTCCCTCCCTCCCTCCCTCCCTCCCTCCCTCCCTCCCTCCCCCCCTCCCTCCTTTTTTTTTTTTTTTTCTTTTTTCTTTCTTTCTTTTTTTTTTTTTTTTTTTCCTTCCTTTCTCCTCTTTCTTTCTTTCTTTTTTCTTTTTCTTTTTTTTTTCTTTTTCCTTCCTCCCTCCCTCCCTCCCTCCCTTTTTAAATTACTGGGTTTGATTTTTTTTTTTTTCCACCTGAGTGCAAAAACAGGGCTGCTAACGTACATGGTAACGAATCACACGGCACCGTCTCCCTTCAAAAAGACGAACGTGGGTTAAGAGTGATGGTGTTTGCTTGTATTCAGATTACTGGGGAAGTTGAGGCAGGAGGATGGCAAGTTCAAACCTTGGCTACATGGGGGCAGTGTCTCAGCATGGGCCCCGGAGGCACCCCCTTCCCCCACACTTCACTGCACAACCACCAAACATATCCCCTCTCTCTTTATCTTTTTATAAACACATCATATGCATATAATTACGTAGGTGTTTATACTCATACGGAGGCCCGAGGAAGACATTGGGGGTGCCTTCTATTATTCTCCACCTTACTGCTTTGAGACAGGGTCTCTCACTGAACCAGAAGTCCCCCCATTTGGCTAGGCTGGCTGTCCTAGTGAACTCCTGAGGTGCACCTGTCTCTGTCCCACGTAGGCTGGGGATACAAGCACCGGAGGCCGTGCCTGGCTTTTTCAGACGGATGCTGAGGATTTGACCGTAGGTTCTTCTGCTTGCAGAGCCAGCACGCTTAGCCATGAGGCCATCTTCCCAGTGTCTTAATCATCTTTAAAAGTCGCTTTTTTTTATGTGAGTATGTATGACACATGGAGGCCAGAGAGAGGGTGTCAGACTCCCTGGAGCTGGAGTAGGGGGCGGTTGTGAGCCACGCAGTGAGTTGCTGGGAACCGAACTTGGGTCCTCTGGAAGAGCAGCTAATACTCATAGCCACTGAACCAGCTGTCCCTTGATTAACCTTTGGATGTGTGCATGTGTGAATGCTCATGTATGTGAAGGAGCACGCATGTGCATGTGTGTTTGAGTGCACGCCAGAGGCCAGAAGCCAACTTCTGGTGCTATTCCTATAAAGCCACCTACCTTGCTCTTTGAGACAGGATTTCTCACTGGTCGAGACCTTGCCTGATTAGACTGGCCAGCCAGTGAGTCGCAGGAAATCATGTGTCTCTGGTACACATTCGTGTTGCTTTCTTTCTCTGAGTGTCCTTCTTCCTACTAACCCAGTGATTAATTCTATAATACAATCTCCCTTTCTCTCTGCTTTGTAGTGAGACTCTTTTCTGCGTTGAAGCCAAGAGTCCAGTCTTCATCTATGGCCCAGCTCTAGGGGGTTTCTGTGGACCACATCCTGCTTCTGTTGAGAGCAGCAGCCTCTGCAGGGGTTCATGTGGTTCTCACAGGACTCTGGTTAGTCTCTTAGGGATGAGTTCTCACCTTCTGACCCCTGAACGTCTCCTATGCATCCTTTCCATTAAGTTTTCCACCATGTTGCTGTCACGAGAGACAGATATCGCTAGAGCAGAGCAGAAACACGGCCATACTCTCAAACCTCCAGAACCTTGAACAAGGCAAACAGCTTTTCTTTACAAAATGCCCAGCCAGCCTTGGGTATTTTGTTATAGCAAGAGCAAACCGACTAATACATTGTCTTCCGACTTCAACCCACAAGTATTTGTGTGTGTACACATGAGGATGTGTGCGTGTTCACGTGTGTGTACTGGGTGCATGTGCACATAGGAGGTCAGAGGGCCATCTCAGCTGTTATTCCTCAGATGCCATTTACCTTTGGGACAAGGTCTATCACTGGCCCAGGACTTACCAGATAATTAGATTTGTTGACCGGTGAACCCCAGGGGTCCTCCTGTATGCCCAGCCTGTGTTTTGTGTGTGTGTGTGTGTGTGTGTGTGTGTGTGTGTGTGTGCCCATTCCTGTGTCCCCTCCCTCATGACCACTATGCCCATTTTTAATTTTTTTTTTTGAAAAGCTTATTCATTTTACTTTAATGAGCTTTGGGATTCAACTGAGGCTACTCTCCAGCCCCACAAGTATTTATTGTACCCCTGCTTTGTTTCGGGAGCTTGAGATACAGCAAGGACCAGAGGAGTCTGGGTTCTAGTCACACGTGTGAGACCTTTCTACTATGGGGAGAGATATACTCAAGAAATAAAGTGTGAGGGGTTGGGGATTTAGCTCAGTGGTAGAGCACTTGCCTAGCAAGTGCAAGGCCCTGGGTTCGGTCCCCAGCTCGGGGGGGGGAAAAAAAAAAGGAAATAAAGTGTGGGACTGTTACCAATGGCAAATACTAAAAAAAGGAAAAACTAGAAACAACTGGTGTGTGTGTGTGTGTGTGTGTGTGTGTGTGTGTGTGTGTGTGTGTGTGTGATGCACGTGCGTGTGGCATGCATCACTACCTGATACGGGTGCTAGGAACCAAGCCTGGGTCCTCTTGGGAAAACAGCACGTGTTCTTAAATACTGAGCCACCTCCCCGGGCTCCTAGAAGATTCTTGAAGAGGGTCACTCAGGGACTGAACCTGAACACCACCTCACACAAGCAGCCTGTCTTCCAGGAACACAGGAGGTTCAAGCAGGTCTGGGGATGGGGGTGGGGTTGGGGGTAGTGGAGGGGGTGAATGGAGGGGGTGGGGGTCGTGGGGAGAGTCCGGAAAGCCCCAGGGGAGGGGGCAGAAGCCCCTTGGAGCTGTTTTAATTGAAAGATCACCTCTTCTTGGTGTTCTCTGAAGGCAGCAGGGTGGCTTTGAATTAAACATGAGCGCTAATTTATTTATCAAGTCTTTGAAAATGTGTCTCTCTCTGACTCTGATTCCGTGTGCTGCTCCTGTTAACCCTTTCCAGGCCTCTGACCAGGGGGCTACCCAGATCGTTCTTTGCCAAGTCATCTACAGAGAGCATGGGCCTGGAGCAGGAAAGGGGTTGATGAGAACTCATCTGGAAGTAGATCAGGGAGGGCGCACAGGTCACAGGGACCCTGACATTTCCTGGTGACTTGTCCCTTGAGGCTCCAACCTTTCCTGTGTTTGCAGAGACTACCTGCAGAAGATCGGAACTTTGTCCTCTTTGTTGGGAGGCCTCAAGCGACCCACGGGGTGTGAGTTCCTCTACCTCTGTATTTCCCTGATGCAGTGATAAACCACCAAACAAACAAACAAAAAATCAGACAAAAGTAGCTTAGGGAATGAAGGGTTTGTTTTGGCTCACGGGGAAGGCGTGGCCGCAGGAGTGGGAGGTGGCTTGGTCGGGTGCATCCACAGTCCAGAAGCAGGGAGGGGTAGGGGAGGGGTAGGGAGGGAGGGGTAGGGAGGTTAAGCTTGATTAACTTAGTCTAGGCAGTCCCTCAGTGGCGTGCCCAGAGGCTTGTCTCCTAATGATTTTATATCCTGTTGAGCTGACAATCAACCCTAACCATCGCAATCCCCTCCCCTCAGCAAACACCCACATGAGGAGGGCTTTTAGGATCTGTTAGGATTTGAATCTGAATCTGTTGGGATTTGAAGTATTTGAAGGCTGGCGTTTCGAATATTTGTTCCCTTGCAGTTGGCACTATTCTGGAAGGATGCGGACCCTTCAGGAGGTGGGACCTGACTGGAGGAAATGAGTCACTAGGGGTGAGACCTTGAAGGTTGCTAGCTCCCTTTCTGCTTCCTGGCCACCATGATGTGAACCAGCTCCTGCCGCTACACTCTTGCAGCCATCAGCCAAGCTCCCTTCCTCCACCATGGCGGACTAAAACTATCTGAAACAATGAGCTGAAGTAAGTCTTTCACCCTGTATATCTCATGGGTAGTGTGGCCACCGAGAGGCAAAAGTAACAGATGCAGGGTCAGAACAGAAAGGGACCGAGTGAGGTGTTCCTCAGACTGTGATGCCCCAGGCTACCCAGAAATCATAGGCTGAGAACTAATGTCATTTCTGTTCCTGTGATAAAATGCCCTGACAAAAAGCAAGGTCTGGGAAAAAGCTTGTTTTAACCACAGTGTCAGTTTATTGTCCATTATGGTGGGTGTGGTGCTCTGAATGAGAAAGGCTCCCTTGAGCTCAGATGTTTCAGTCTTTTGTCCCCAGTTGCTGGTGACATTTGGGAGGAGGTGGGCGAATAACTTAAATAGCCTCATATTATTCTTAATTTGATTATTCTGCGTCCTGCTTGTGGTTCGAGATGTGAGCCCTCAGCTTCCTGTTTCGGCTACCATGCCTTCACTCTGCCACCATGGACTTCCCCTCTGGAACCATAAGTCCAAATAAACTCTTTCTTCCATAAATTGTCACAGTTTGATGAGACAGGCTGACTCCATGACAGGCTTCAAATGGGCAGTTCAGGAGACCAGGCCTAAAAACCTAGACTCCAGGCAGAAACTGCCCCACCACCTGGCCTGAAGCAAGGACAATCCGCCAGCAACTGTTTCCAACCCTCACCCTGGTAATGGTTCCGGAATGTCCGTAAGAGATAGAGCAAGATAAGGCTACCTACCCAGGAATTCCCCTAATGTGCTTTAAATTGAGCCTGCGAGCTCACTTGGGTGTCTCTGTATATTAGTAATGGGAGACCCCAGCACGCTGGACTTCTGCAGAATAAAGCACTTTGCGTTTACATACGATTTGAGTCCAAGGTGTCATTCTTTGGTGAATCATGGAACCTTACGGGTTCATGGTATTTTCTCCCAGCAACAGAAAAGTAACCAATCAATGCATGCTTGCTTCCTGCTCACCTAGCTGTCGTTACTCTTACACCTAGAGCAAAGTATAATGAAGACAACCCCCAACGGACACACCACCAGGTCATCCTGACGTAGACAATGCCTCGGTGAGATTCTCTTCCCGGGTAATGGTAGGTTGTAGTAACAGTAACCTGCTGGTGGTGTTACTGTTACACAGGAAGAGCCTAACCTCACTCACAGCTCCCTCCCAAGCCTTGTATCTCTTGCCTTTCTTGGTATCATGGAGTCTGCTTAGCCTGTGCAACTCAGATGGTCGGGGAACCTAACATTCTTATTCACTTCATCCATGGTCACATGGGAGTAGAAAATTAATTGGTCTGGGTTACTGGTGGTCTGATGAGTCAGTCTTGAAGCTCCATCTCCAAGGGGATCCTATTTACCAATCCATGCCTCCCTAATTCATCCTTCCCTCTTTGTTGGCTCCTTGCTGTCTTCCTTGGGAGGCCTGTACCATGGCCCTTTGAGAAGTCTAGGCTGACTCCATGACAGGCTTCAAACTGTCAGTTTAGGAGACTAGGCCTAAGAATTGGGCAAGTCCAGGCAAGCCCAGTCAGGTCAGTTACAAAACAAAACAAAACGAACAAACAAAAAAGCCCAACCAACCAACCAAACAAACAAACGAATAAAAAACAAACTCCAGGATTCCTTAGCAACAGTTTCCAGCCACCACATCTGGGTAATGGTTCTGGAACTCCTAGAGATAGAGTAAGACAAAGCCCACTTACCCCGAGATTCCCCTAAGGTGCTTTAAATCAGGCCTGCCTCTCCATATTGGTAATGGGAGACCCCAGCGTGCTGGACTTCTGAAGAATAAAACACTTTGCATTTACATACGATGTGAGTCCCGGGCATCATTCTGCCTTTCCACCTCTGTCCAGGGAAACTACACTTATAGATAAGAGGAAACAGGGCAAGCACAAAGGAATGGTCGGTCCCCTCTGCCGACTCTACAGCACTGATACCTGAGCCATCTCTGTCTGCTGAGAGTGAATCCCAAGAGCACCATCGTGGTGAGCCCCTGGTGGGTGCAGGAGCCTGCTTTCTGCTGTTGATCCCAAAGATGCAAGGACCACCAACTCAAATCATCATGGCCGATTAAGTAAAGCAAGCTTTTTTATTTGAGTACATGAGCTACACCCCCCTCCCCCACAGGCAGGGTTAAAAGGTCAGCCTGGGACATGGAGAAGGTAAGTGTCTTAGTTTGAGTTTACTGCTGTGAAGAGACACCAAGACCAGGGCAACCCACAAAGGAAAGCATTGAACTGGGGCTGGCTTACAGGTTCAGAGGTTGAGTCCGTAGTCATGTCAGGAAGCACGGCAGCCTGAAGGTAGAGATGGTGTCGGAGAAGGAGCTGAGAGTTCTACATCTTGCTCTGAAGGCAGCAGGAGGAAGCTCCCTTCTGCACTGGGTAGGACTTGAGCACTAGGAGACCTCAAAGCCCCTTTACCCAGTGACACACTTCCTCCAACAAGGCCACATCTATCCCAACAAGGTCACACTTCCTAATAGTGTCATCTCCCACGGTCCAAGCATGTTCAAACCACTACAATAAGGGCTTTTACAGCTCAGGGATAGGGAGCTTCCAAATGGGGAGCTCCACATGGGGCAGGCAAGAAGGCGGGGTTACAGAAGCAGAACAAGCTGGTCCTAACGGCCTCCCGAAATAAAGGCATGGCTTCAAGGTGGTCATAAGGCGGTCATAACAACCTTTTAAACAAACACATGGTTGCTATCTTCTGGAACAGGCAGTACAGAACCATTTGTAGTTAAGATTACAGGTGGAGCATAGGTTGGCAATCCTTGCCAAATAGATTTAACCACAAACAGGAATGAACCTAGTTTGCCTTTACTATAAGGTGGCTCTTAGGCCCCAAAACGGAGGTGAGCTGGTTCATCACTGGCTCTGGCATCAGACGATCCAGGGAGCATGATCCCCTGACACTGAAACAAGGGAAAGTGTGTATTTCTCAATGCTCTGTTTATTGAGACGCTATCACTCCTGTAGATGGCTCACTGAGTTGCCCTGAGGTGCGTAGGAGCCTGGAGTCCCAGGCAGTTCAGGAGGGAAATGTGCTAACCCTTGCTCTGTCACCTGCCTCTGCTTGCCTAGACTATCAGCCCTGTAAGACGTCACCTAGCCCTGACCCACTGGCTCTCAAAACCAGAGATCAGAGCAGACACATGTATCCAACGACAACCCCCCCCCCCCGGTTTCTCTTTATACGAGTTATGGATCTAAAGTTGCTGGTAAGAGGTGCTCACAAACGTCACCTCCTCCCAGAGTGAATGACAGTGTCCAGAATTCTCTTGGATGCCCGGTATTTCAGATGCCCTTGGGGGGAGCCGCCTCTACCCAATTTCTTTTAGTGTGTGTTTGTTTACGCGTGCATATGCATGCACGTGAAAATCAGGTCACTGTTAGCATCTTTGATCACCTTTCATTCTATTTTTTGAGACAGGATCTCCCACTGGACCTGGACCTCACCATTTAGGCTAGACTGGCCAACAAGCAAGCCCGGGGTTCTTCCTGTGTCTGCCTTCTTCGTGTTGAGTGTGAATGTGTGTTAGTCTGCTCAGCGTTTGTTTTTTAAAGACATTTATTTCATGTTAGTGTTTGTGTGTGTGTGTGTGTTCATGTTTGCTTGCATGCAGCATGGATATGATGTGTGCACATGCATGGCAAGCATGTGGAAGTCCAGGATAATTTGGTTGGCTCTCTCCTTCAGCTATGTGGGCCTCAGGAATCGAACCCTAGTTGTTAAGCTTGGTGGCACATGCCTTTACCGATGGGGTCATCTTGCTGGCCTTGCACTCAAACGTTTCCTGTGGGTTCTGGGGGCTCAAACTCAGGTCTTTATGTTTGTGCAGCAAACACTTTGCCTACTGAACTATATCCCCATCCCTTTCCTCCCTGTACCCCTACTTCCAGCCTGGGACAGCATGGGGCAGAGTGGCTAGACAGTGGCTCTCTGAAGCATCAGGTCCTGGCTGGAAACCTGGATTAACTTGCCTAATGAACTCTAAAATAACTCCATTCCCCTCCACCCCATGGCAGCTGCATTTTCTCTCTAAAATTGTTCCTGATTCTTCGTGCGAGGAGAGTGTTTTGCATACACAGAAAGCCTGAGAGCAATTGCAAGGGCTGAGAGAGAAAGGGTCAGATATGAAGAGGCGACTTGCTTTTTCAAAGCAACGCGTTTCATTTTCTTTTATGCGTTTGGGTATTTTGCCTGCACCCATAGCTGTGCACTGTGCATGCAGTGCCCATGGAGGCCAGAAGAGGGCTCTGGCTCCCCCTGGCACTGGAGTTCCAGATGTTTGTAAGCTGCTCTGTGGGTGCTGGGAAACAAGCCTGGACCTCTTGATCTAGTGAGTGTTCTTAACCACGGAACAATGTCTGCATCCCCAAGAGAACCGGACGTTTCTCTCCAGGCAGACCGCCCCCCATCTATGGAGCCGATGAGGTACTGCGCTCCTTGCCTTGCTTTACCAGAGGCTCGTGCTTCCTGGAGCATGTGATGCCAGGGCCAGAGAGCATGCTCAGTATCCACGTGGGGCTCGCCACACGGGTGCTCTGAGGAATTTACTCCCAGCAGACAAAGAGTTCTTCTTTATCTGCTTTATTCCAGTCATCAGTTCTTGGTGGAGAAGCAAGTTGCTGAAGGGTAGGAAGGGGGTCCAGATGTAGCAAACGGAACAGCAGAGTGCCTGGTTAAAAACAAATTCAGCTCAGCGAGTGACATTTTCCAGTACACGTATGTCTCATATCACATTTGGGGGGCATTCTTATGCTAAAAATGAGTTGTTGTTCATCTTGAAAAACCATTTTTTTTATTAACTTGAATATTTCTTATATACATTTAGTGTTATTCCCTTTCCCGTTTCGGGCAAACATCCCCCCTCCCCCCCCCTTCCTTATGGGTGTTCCCTTCCCACCCTCCCCCATTGCCGCCCTCCCCCAACAGTCTAGTTCACTGGGGGTTCAGTCTTACAGGACCCAGGGCTTCCCCTTCCACTGGTGCTCTTACTAGGATATTCATTGTTACCTATGAGGTCAGAGTCCAGGGTCAGTCCATGTATACCATTTTGTTTTTTAACATCTTATTCTATCGGTCAGTTTTAGGGCTGTGTAGTATACCATAGCCCTTGGTTTCCAAAGTCAGCCATGCCCAGAAGCACACTGATCACATCAGCCTCAAGCAGAGAGGTGGGCTACAAGCCATTGCATGCACCTTGCAGTGGCTGTTCCATCCCCTCACACTTTCAGCTAAGGGTCACGGCTCTGATTTTCTGGTAAGTTCCGCAAATCAAATCCTTCTTTAGGGACTCATGTTTCAACATTCTTTATCACACTGTAGTTATTGACTTTGCGTTTACATGTGTATATGTGTGAATGAACACGCATGCCATGGTACACACGGGTGGAGGTCAGAGGGCAGCTTGCAAGCATCAGTTCTCTCCTTCGGTCACGTGGGTTCTTAGGAATTGAACTCAGGTCTTTAGGCTCAGCAGTAGGTCCCTGTGATAGCTTGGCTGTCAGTTTAATACACTGGGGAAGAGAGAATCTCAATTGAGAAATTGAATCCCTCAGATTGACCTGTGGGCGTGACTGTGGACATTGTCTTAGTTAATAATTGATATAGGAAAATCCAGTTCACTGAGGGCAGTGTCATCCTGGGGCAGGTGGCCCTGGGCTGTGTAAAAAGATGGATGGCTGAACATGAGTGAGAGAAAAGCACACACACACACACACACACACACACACACACACACACACACACACCCCAAACAAAACAAAACTGGGTGGCCTTGTGTACAGCAACATGGAAAGTGGGAACTTACCATGTTTCTGGGGCCATGGTCCCTCTGAAACCTCAAGAGAAAAATCCTTCCTGGCCTCTTATTGCTTCTGGTGGTCCCAGACATCCCTTGTCTCATGAAAGTGCCACTCCATTATTTGTGTCACAGCAACAGGGAACCAAGTCGGGCAGTGCCTTCTCTTCTGAGCGATCTCGCTGGCCTCCTGGGGCCTCATCTTTGAACTATAAATTAAGGGGTGTGAACATTGCTGTTTAAGTAGCTGTATTAGTGTAGGGAGTTGGTCCAATGCTGCTAATTCAGTACCCCAAGATCCGGTTGCCCCTCTCCAGCGAGATCTTCACATACACCAAATGAGGCTATGTAACCGTGTTCCCCAAATTAATTGGCCAATAAAAGGTTAAAGTCTGTGTTTGGCCGGTAGATAGAGGGAGGTAGGTAGGTATTCAGTTACCTGGGGGTGAAGGGAATCAAGAGAGAGAGAGAGAGAGAGAGAGAGAGAGAGAGAGAGAGAGAGGAGGAGGAGAAGAAGAAGAAGAAGAGGAGGAGGAGGAGGAGGAGGAGGAGGAGGAGGAGGAGGAGGAGGAGGAGGAGAAGAGGAAGAAGAAGAAGAAGAAGAAGAAGAAGAAGAAGAAGAAGAAGAAGAAGAAGAAGAAGAAGAAGAAGAAGAAGGGAAAAAGAGAGAGAGCAGGAGGCCGCCCTGAGAAGAGATCACCATGAGCACATGGCCAGGAGAAACAGCAAGTAACAAGGGATATATGCCTGGGAAGTATAAAACAGCTCTAAGCCTACCGGATCTAGGTTTATAGCTTGTAAATAAGATACCTGGATTGTATGTCTTTTATGTGGCTAGCAAGAATTTATAATTCATTTACACATTAGCTACTTTAAAGAAGATTCATTGTGTGTTTATGTTCGCCATGTGTGTGCCAGGGCTGGCAGAGGTTAGACGGGGCTGTTAGAGTCCCTGGAGCTGGGGTCATTAGCAGCCCAACCTGAACGCTAGGATTTGGTTCTGGTTCGGTCCTCTGAAGATTACTGAGTCTTTTAACCGCTGAACAACGGCTCCAGTCCTGTGTCTGATACTTTTGTATCATATGACCAAAATGCACCAGAAACAAACTCACCTGGAGAAAGAGGAAGAAAGATCCCTTTCTGTTCCTTGTTTCAGAGGACTCAGCCCTGCATGGTGGGGAAGACATGGTGGATAGCCTCCATCTCAGGGGGCAAGAGAAGGGAGTGTGTTGAATAGTTCCCAAGGACAGACAGCCTCCAAGAACAGCCCAGTGACACATCCGTCAGTTAGGCTCCACCTTTCAACTTCACTTCCAAATAACACCACCATACCATGAAGCCATCAAGGGATTAATCCATCGATGAGGCCAGAGACCTCAGGCTCCAATCATCGCTGGAAACACATCATGAATACATTGTTTCTAGAATTCATTCTCTGGAGAGATATAAGCAATGTCTCCTCCCTCCTCCTAATGTCCCGCTGATAAACCAGAGTACAATTCCACCAAAGTTTACCCAGGGGACCCAATGAATTTGTTGGGCTTATTTGCAGGAATAGGTAAAGGGTTATTGATAGGAGTGTGGGTGAACCAGAAGCAGACACCCTGCAAAGTCTTCACCCGGCGTGGACAATGGCTTCCCCAGAGCTACATAGACGGAGCTCTCTTCTAATCACCCTCCACCCCCAGCCAGTATTCTCTTTAACTTCAGGACTCCCATGCAATTTGGACAGGGTTGCATACACATGGCTGGGAGAAACAGCTGGAAGCTCGGGTGAGGGTTCAAGGACCCTCCCGTCCCTTCCTTCCCGGAGGGAATGTTAGCAGTCCCCAGGCCCATCAGTGATGGACTCCTGCAAACAGTAGGGACAGCTGGTCTGACACTCTCGCTGGGAGGATCGTGTTCTCTGACACATCCAAAGATGAGAACCACCAATCCCTCAGGTGCTTCTCAGGCCAGTCAGGGGGATAAGGAGGGATAGCCACCAGACCTGCTGTGCTTTAAGACTCACCCTAACCTGGCATAGCCCTCATCTCATCTAATGAGATCTGAAAATTGCCCATTTCTGAGCAGTTCTCACTTTGAGGTTCCAGTGGATGTGAATAGGGGAGTTGGGAGGGGTAGAAGGTAGGAATGGATCCTGTTCTATTCACTGTATCTTCCAATTGCACTGGTGGGAAAGACCAAATTTCCCTCTCTTGAAATGCTTTCTGAGGTTCGTTTACTGGGTCTCTATTTACTTCAGCCCCCCACCTCACTCCCACCCCACCTCCACCCTCACTCCTGCAGTGTTAGAAATGGTAGCCAGGTCCAATCAATTCTGGGTAATTGTTTTACCTCTGAGCCACACTCTTAGCCCCCCACCCCCTGCTGGATTCTAGGCAGGGCTCTACCCAGAGCCACGCCCCCCAGCCCCTCACTGGGGATTCTAGGCAGGGGCTCTACCACTGAGCCACGCCCCAGCCCCTCACTGGGGGATTCTAGGCAGGGGCTCTACCACTGAGCCACGCCCCAGCCCCTCACTGGGGGATTCTAGGCAGGGGCTCTACCACTGAGCCACACCCCTGGTGAGTTCTAGGCAGGGGCTCTACCACTGAGCCACACCCCAGCCCCTCACTGGTGAGTTCTAGGCAGGGGCTCTACCACTGAACCACACCCCAGCCCTTCACTGGGGGATTATGGAAAGACATACCCCAGGCCTTTTGGCCTTGCCCTCCTGCTGCTGGCCTTTGCTGTATAGGACTTGCTCCCACCTTGATCTCTAGTCCAGGACTGCCTGGGCCATCTTCCCTGTTCTCTTCCAACTTAACTTCAACCTATTCCTGATCTGCTATATTCCTGTTCCCACCGCTGGAGGCTTTCTCTAACCTCAGACACACCGGCATAGGATCTACACACACCTCCGGCACCAATGCCTAAGCCCCACCCCTGCCCTGTACCCCAGCATTCTATGTTAGTGAGCACAGTCAGCAGCCCAGGCTGTGAGTCATCTCTGGCCTCTCCCCCACCTGCACCCACAGCCAATCTGCCGGGAACCCCTGTCAGATCTGTTTTCAGAAGAAATCTAGCTTCAACCCCTTCTCACCACCTCCATCACCATCGCCCTAGCTCTGCCCCCACCATGTGCCTCTTGAATTACTAAAATAGGCTCCTTGGTCCCCTGATTTTTTTCCCAGGCCCCCCACAGTCTGTTCCCACAGCAGCCAGGACTCTCATATTAGCACCCAAATCCGATGATGTAATTGCCACCGTGGGGTTTCCAGCAGTTTCTATGAGACTAGAATCCTGACACTGGCGTGTGGGATCGGAAGCTGCAGCTCCAAGATGCCTTGTGTTCAGCACTTGGCTTCAATGACTCCCTGCTGACAGCCGCAAGGTGAACAGACTTTCCCTAACGCGTGCTCTTCACCGCAGGCCCCGAAACATCTGTCATGGGGGCGGGGATATAGCACGCATGAGGCTTTAAATTCAGTCCCAACCACTGTATAAACTGGGTGTGGGGGCATAGGCCTGGAATCCCAGCCCTTGAGAGGTGGAGACAGAGTGGTCAGAAGTTCAAGGTTACCCTAGACTGGGTAATGAGTGTTTTGATGAGATTCTGTTCAGTTTAACAGAAGCTCCAGTTATCTGGAAAGGGGAACCTCAATTGAGAAAATGCCTTCATAAAAGTGGCCTGTAGGGAAGGAAGTCTGTAAGGCATTTTCTTGCTTAGTGATTGATCTGGGAGAGCCCAGCCCACTGTGGGCGGTGTTAGCCCTAGGCGGGTGGTCCTAGGTGTATAAGGAAGACCACTGAGCAAGAAATGAAGAGTAACACATTCCTCTGTGACTCCTGCTTAAGTTCTTGCCTTAACTCCCTTCATGATAGGCTGTGATGTGGAAGCATAAGCTGAATAAACCCTTGCCTCTCCAGGTTGCTTTTGGTCATGGCGTTTTTATCTTGGCCTTAGAAGCTTAACTGAGATGGTGAGTTGGAGGCCAGCCTGGGCTACCATAGAACCTGTCTCAAAACAAAACCAAAACAAACCACCCCAAGAATGTATGATAGTTAATCTTTGTCAAGTTAATGGAATTTAGAATCACCTGTGGACACACCCCCCAGTGCACCTGTGAGGATATTTCCAGAGTGGTCTAAGACGGGAAGATCTATCTTAAATGTGAGCAACAGGTATCCATGGGTTGGGATATTGGACTGAGTCAGGAGAGCTGAGCACCAGCATTCCTCTTGCTCTTGCTGACCAGCTGCCTCCCAGTCCTACTGTTACAGCCGGCTCCACTCTGGCTTCCCCATCTTCCACACCTGGATGGACTGCACCCTTGACCCATGAGGCAAAGAAGCCCTTCTGAAGTGGAACCTTAAGGGTTCTTTGGAAAGTTAGTTATGTTGGATGATGTTTTGCTGGGGTGAACACACTGTGAAGAAATGTTTAATTAAAATGAAAGACTAAGGCCACAAGAGAAAGGATGTTCTACTAAAGCAAGCACGTGAAAAATTCTTTGCTAACAACATGCATGTATTGGTCTGCCTTACACTGTGTAGTTGAGCTCCATTTGTTGGGACTCCATAGAGACAAAGTCTCCAAAAATATTTCTGGTGGTGTGCTGCAGTTTCTTGTTGCTTCTGTGGACTCAGGCTGACTGGCAGAGTGATGTCAGCTGAGACAGACGCATGTGTTGAAGCAAGACGCATGCTCAGGCAAGACCCATAGAGAACATGTGATGTTTGGAGAGGGTATAAAAAGGACTTGATGGGCAGTGATAGGGGCTGAGCTTGACTTGTTTGTAGAGCTCGCTGTGCAGTGCTTGTTGGTCTCACATCTTCACTGATCTTTGCTTCCCTGAGAGAGGCACAGATGAGAACTCTTGGCGTTCCTCCTGGTGCTCCTGCTGACTTGAGCTGAGGCTGAAGCCTGACTGTCTCTGCTATGTCATGTCACCCCTGTTGCTATCCCAGCTCAGCCAAATTGGACTGCTGGTGTATCTGTGAAGTGTTTGTGAGTGGATCAAGTTGCCGCTGCTAACCTGTGAACTGAGCTGCCGATTTCCAGACAACATAGTTTGCTCCAAAGAACCTTTCTAAACAGGTCCACTTCCCCTGTATCCTTTCTTTTCTACTACCTCTAGTGGGTGTGGGCTATAAAGGAGGTTAAAGCATTTAAGAACCGTCATTAAAAATAGGATCTGAAAAAAATTGAAGACACACCCTTCTATCCATACACCGTCTTCCTCTGGTGCTTTGTCACGGCGACAGGAGTATTTAGCATCTTTAAAAAAAAAAAAGACAAGGTTACCCTATCTTACAAGCTGACTTCAAACACTCCCTAGAACTGAGGATGACTTTAAATGACGCATCCTCCTGCCTCTACCTCCAGAGTGCTTATAGTCATGTAATAATACAGCATCTAAACCAACCATAGACCAAAACTTGAGAAACTGTGAGCTAAAAGAAACATTTCCTCTTAATGAATTGATCAACTCAAGAATTGTGTCACAACAGAATGCTCCATGACACCAGGTATGGTGGCTTAAATGTGCTTGGCCCTATTAAGAGGTGTGGCCTTATGGGAGTAGATGGGGCCTTGTTAGAGAAAGTGTGTCACTGTGGGGGTGGGCTTGAAACCTTCCTCCTGACCACCAAAAGTCAGTCTTCTCCTTCAGCCTTTACCTCAAGATGTAGAACGCTCAGCTCCTTTCTTGCCATGCCTGCCTGGATGCTGCCATGCTCCCTCCTTGATGATAATGGACTGAACCTCTGAACCTGTAAGCCAGCCCCAATTAAATGTTGTCCTTATAAGAGTTGCCTTGGGGGGTTGGGGATTTAGCTCAGTGGTAGAGTGCTTGCCTAGCAAGCGCAAGGCGCTGGGTTCGGTCCCCAGCTCCGAAAAAAAGAAAAAAGAAAACAAAAAAAGAGTTGCCTTGGTCATGGTGTCTCTTCACAGCAATGGAAAGCTAAGACACCAGGTTGGCCGTCTGTTAGTAACCTCTCACACTTGGGCATATAGCATATACTCAGTGACATAGAGAAACCTGAATGGTGTATTTAGAGACTGCATAAGATGCCTGGGAATTCTCAGGACCATTAATAAGGGTACCACAGGCAAGACCAACAATTATGGTTATAGGCTCTACTGGCTAGTCTTTATGTCAACTTGACCCAAGCTGGAGTCATCCGAGAAGCGTGCCTCAACTGAGAAAATGCTTTCATAAGATTGGACTGTAGGCAAGTCTACAGGGCATTTTCTTAATTAGCGATCGATGGGGGAGGGTCTAGCCCATGGTATGTGGTGCCATCCCTGGGCTTGTGGTACTGGGTTCTATAAGAAAGCAGGCTGAGCAAGCCTTGAGGAGCAAGTCAGTAAGCAGCATCCCTCCATGACCTCTACATAAGCTCCTGCCTCCAGGTTCCTGCCGTGACTCCTTTCAATAAAGAACTATGACATGAAATTTTAAATGAAATTAACTCTTGCCTGCCTAGGTTACTTTTGGTCATGGTGTTTCGTTCACAATAATAACCATGACCAAGACTTTGAGGATAAGCCCTGTGCAGGAACATCCCAGATCTTTAAACTAGTATTATTTCCTTGGCCACAAAGTCATCTCTAATTTTTTTGCAAAGTAGTTTGATCTCCTTTTCCAGGGTCAGCATTCATGTGTATACCAGAGTGACCATGAAAACATTTCTGCTCGTTCTCCTCTCATGGGGCTGGTACCCACCCAACAACTGGAGCTGCCCCCTCTGACACCCATCACTATTTCTACATGAAGGTTACACTTCATTCATTCATTCATTCATTCATTCATTCATTCACTTTGTATTTTGGTAGGGGAGCAGGTGAATTGAGGCAGGGTCTTGCTAGGTAGCACTGGCTAGTTGGGAACTCACATATAGCCCAGGCTAACCCCAAACTTGTGGGCAATCCTCTGCTTTCAGGGAGCTAGTGGGTGGCATCATAGCTGGCTCAAAGTCACATTTCAGTGGTGTGTATGTGAGGTGTGTGTTTTCATTCATTGCTTTCCAGCTTGTTTTTGAGATCTGGAGTTCTCTGGTTGGGCGCGGCTAACTGGCCACTGAGACCCAGGAATCCACCTGCCCTCACCGGCCAGCAACTGGTATTCCATGCGTGGACTACCACAAGTGGCTTTTGATATGGGTTCTGGGAATCAAACGCAGGTCCTAAATCTTGCAAGGCAAGTGTGTTATGGGGGCCACCTTCCTAGCTCCCCAAAGGGTACACTTCTGAAAACCTGCTGCTAACCCAAGGACAAACATACTGGGGACACTGAGGCAGCCTGTGCCGCCCTGTGAGGTGCTGGAGTCTTCTGGTGGACAAGTTCGCCTCCTCTGTCTTCGTTAGATCACTCCTCTTGCCCACCGTGAACTCTCTGGACTGTTGTAACGCACCTGCGGACGGAGTGTCTTAGACGCCATTCATTCTATGACAGTCAGGAGGATGGGAAGCTGAAACCAAGTTGCTGCCTGCTTTGTTTCCCCTGAGTTCTGCGTAGGAGGAGCCTTCCTGCCTCTCCTGCTCCAGCGGTTGCTGATTCTAGGTTCCTCTCTCTCCTCTTCCGTGGTTGCGTGACTCCCATCTTCACACACACTCCGCCTTCTCCTCTCTCCTCTATGTGCCTTGAACACCCCTTCCTTTTTCTCAGGGGTTACCCTGCACTGGTGATGACCTCATCTTGAGAGCCTCCACAGTTTACGTCTGCAAAGAACTTGTTTCCGAATGAGGTTGCACCAGCCGAAGCAGGGTCAGGGCTTGGCTGCAGGCAGTTCCTCCTTTCTTTGCCTTTCTGTGTTCTGCAAGGAATGTGCTTGCACATCGGATCCTGTAAAAGCTGACGTTGGTGTATGTTTTCCTCAGAGAACCTGCACTGACTCATATTTAAAGAAAAAAAGGATTCTATATTTTCTATTTTCTTGCGTTCTTTTCTCCGTGCTGGGATAAAATACCTGGACAGAGGCAACTTGTGAGAGAAGGGGTTTGTTGTGGTTCATGGTTTAGGGGCACAGTCTGTTACTGTGGAAGTCATCACATCAGAAAGTTGAAGGAACCGGCCATGTCACGTCCATAACCAAGAGCAGACAGCAATACATGTGTGCACGTCAGTGCTCAGCTTGGTTTGTCCACACTTATACAATCCAAGGTCCCTGCCTGCCCAGGGAACAGTGGGGAGTTCAAGGCTATCCTGTGCTGTGGGTTGTGAACCAGGATTCATGGGAAGGAGTGTGTGGAAAGGTTGTAACGTCGCAGGTCTACAGTCTGGTTACAGTTTATCTTAGGCTATCTTAGGCTCCCAATAGCCCAACGATTATATTCATTAAGTTCCTGGACTGTGTGAGCGGAGGGGGAAAGCTGAGCAGCAGGGTGTATTCACCTCTGCTTCCAGTTCCTGCTGTCTTGTCTTCTCCGCCATGATGGACTGTACCCTTGAACAGTGTGTGAACCTAAACAAACCAGGCCGTGTGTGTGTGTGTGTGTGTGTGTGTGTGTGTGTGTGTATCTCTGTGTCTAGATGTTTATGTGTGTATGTGTGTGTATCTCTGTGTGTATGTGTAAGTGTGCGTGTATCTGTGTGTGTATGTGTGTGTATCTATGTGTGTGCATGTGTGTGTGTATATGTGTGTGTGTATCTTTGTGTGTGTATATGTGTGTGTATCTCTATGTGTGTGTGTATGTGTGTGTATGTATCTCTGTGTGTATGTGTGTGTATGTGTGCGTATCTATCTATGTGTGTGCATGTGTGTGCATATCTCTGTGTGTGTATGTGTCTGTGTGTATGTGTGTGTATCTATGTGTGTATGTATATGTGTGTGTGTATGTGTGTGTATGTGTATGTGTGCGTGTATGTTTGTGTATGTGTATGTGTGTGTATCTGTGTGTGTATGTCTGTGTGTCTGTGTGTCTGTGTGTGTGGTTGTTGTTGTTGTTTTATCACAGCAATAGAAAAAGAAACTAAGAAGAGGTGAATTCATTTACCAGCCACCAATCCTTTCTCACTACCGGAGTGGCTGACCAATCCACTATTGAGTCCCAGCTCAACCCACTGTCATTAGAGGCTGGGACCTCCCAGAAGAGTCCCTTTCTCAAGGGAGGCTTATGTGACCCCTCTTCTCTCTACAGCTCCTGGGGGTGTAGGATAGGGCTTTCTAGAACCCTACTTCTCTTTTTTCCAACTTCCCAGCCCACAGCGGAGTTGTAGCAATGGGATCCATTACGTGTGGATTTAGTCTTAAGAAGCAACCCACTTACTCTGCTCTTGAATTTTGAAGTTGAAAGTCCAACTTGGACCCTCAGCTTCTGAGGATGCTGTAACTATGGCAACAGTTCTCCAAGCAACAGTAAATATTTGCAAGAGAGAGGGAGAGAGAGAGAGAAGAGGAGAAGAAGGAAGATAGCCAGGGCTTTGGGAACAGAACTTTGCTCTGGGCACTTGTAGATGACTGGAGGCTGTTCCTGGCCTCCCAGGGGTCACTCAGAGGCTTGCAGTAATAACTGCTAGGGGCAGGGCTGGGTGAACGCATGCCTCATTTCAGCTCTGTTCTTCCAGGTCTCCAGGACAGGTGTTCTTATGATAGGAATTCAAGGCTAGACTCCAGGATAAGCTTCCTCTTTCTCACTGTGTATGCATACTTTGATACATCCTTTCTGTCATAATATATATATATATATATATATATATATTCATGTGGGTGTATGCTACAGTGTGCATGTGGCGGTCAGAGAACAACTTGTTGCTACAGTCAGCTCTGTCCTTCCATATGTGGATGCCAGGGATGGAATTTGGGTTGATGACTTGGGGGCAAGCACATTTACCCATAGAGCCATCTTGCTGCCTCCCCAGTCCAGTTCCTTAAGCCTCAGCCACCGCATCTTTGTAATGGTGATAAAGGACTGGTTGTTTTGGTGGGGATGTTGTGTGGCTAAAGGAATTCCAGCCCTCTACAGCGTCCTTCTGGAGCTGTGAGAACCCCAGAGTTCCAGAGCAAACGGTTATCGAGAGCTTCAGGTTGGAGCCAGTGCTCAGTCAGTAAACTGCTTGCTGGACAAGCCTGAGAGCCTGAGTCCAAGCCTCTAAACCCCCTTAAGAAGAGCACATGGTGGCACATGCTTGAGATCCCAGTATTAGCGAGACAGAGACAGGTGGATCTCTGGGATTCATTAGCTAACCAGCCTGGTCAAATCGGCAAACTCCAGGTTGGTGAGAGACCCTGTCTCTAGAACACACACACACACACACACACACACACACACACACACACACACTCACACACACTCACACACATGCGTGCATGCACATGTACACATAGGCACAGGCACACACTTACACCCACGCACAGGCATACACAGGCATTCACATGCACACACACACATACACATGCACACGATGCACACACATGGAACATGTATGCACACACACACACTCAGACACATGCACACACAGACACTCGAGAGCACAATTCACATACATGCACACACACATGTACACACAGGCACAGGCACATACGTACACACACGCAGGCATACACAAGCACTCACGCGCATACACTCACATGCACATGCATATACACATGCACAGGCACACACAGGCACTTGCATGCACACACTCACATGCAGATACACATACATATGCACACGCAAGGCACTTGTGTGCACACACTCACATGCACACATGCACACACACTCACATACATGCATATACACATGCACATGTACACACAGGCACAGGCACACACACATACACACACACAGGCACACACAGGCACTCATGTGCACACACTCACACGCACATGCATATACACACGCACAGGCACACACAGGCACTTGTGTGCACACACTCACATGCACACACACTCACATACATGCACACACACACATGCACATGTACACACAGGCACAGGCACACACACATACACACAGGCATACACAGGCACTCACGTGCATACACTCACATGCACATGCATATACATATGCACAGGCACACACTCACACACATGCACACACGCACAGGTGCCCACACAGGTGCACATACACACAACTGAACCAGACTCCGGCTGCGTAGTGCAACCATCACCTCAGACCTTGGGAGCTCACCCTTGCCCCGCTGTGGCCAACTGTGTAGTTGTGCAGATGGCAGAGCACGCTTCCCTGCAGATGGACTCAGGCTTAACCACAATCTAGGTCAGGGCTCTGACTGCATCAGGCCCAGGGACAGTGTGTGTAGAGCAAGTCTCAGCAGAGGCAAGGCAGGGATTCAGAGTCCTGTGTCTCTCAGGGGCTGGCAGTCATCCCAGTGTCCCTAGTGCTAAGGGGACCTTGACCCTGAACTTCCCCAATGAGACAGTCTCCAGCACCACAGGTTTCCAGGTTAACTGATCCCCATACACACCTTGCTGTGTAAATAGGTCAAATGGTGCATTTATTTTTAAATTATATCTCAAGGGGTGCGGCAGATATTGTGTGTCTTATTAGCAAGAGAATGAGGTAGGCCTGCAGAATACAGTGCCTAGACAAATGTAGTTGGGTCTTGGCTTTTGTTTTTTTGAGAGTCTGGGCCTCAGTTTCCCATTCTTTAAACAGACGGTCTCTGGGTTCCAGCCTTCAAAGTGAGTCTGACTGTGCCCCATGGGGTGTTTCTGGAAGCTCTCCTGGGAGCCACTTCCTTGCTCACGGCAGAAGCTCATGTAATTTTTTTTGTTTGTTTGATTCCTCTTGTGGCTTCTGTATTTATTTATTCCGTGTTGGTCACACTGAGTGCCCCTGAAATAGAACAGGAGAGGAGGCTGTGAGGAGGGGTCTCAGGAGGGGGACCCGGGCTGGAGGAGCATTGTGATATGACTTGGACACATCCGTTCCCCCACCGGGCTGTGCAGAAGCATGGACTTCGTGCAGGACGAGATTTCTGATCCAGTGACAAAATTCAGCCAAGAGGGGCTGAGAGATAACTCATTTAGCACAGCGCTGCTGCCTGAGAGTCGTGAGGCTCCCCCGGAAGGCGCCAAGATGACTGTGGTCCCAGCACGGGGAAGTGAGGACAGAAGCAGTGAACCAGTCTGGCTCGGTTAGTGAGGTCCAGGTTCAATGAGAGACCCTGACTGAAAAAATAAGTCGGGCAGACGACTTGGTGGATAAAATAAATGCTTGCTGTGCAAGTGTGTGCGTGTGTGTGTGTGTGTGCGTGTGTGTGTGTGTGTGTCTTAGTTAGGGTTTTACTGCTGTGAAGAGACACCGTGACCAAGGCAACTCATAAAGAACATTTCACTGGAGCTGGCTTACAGGGTCAGAGGTTCAGTCCGTTGTCATCAAGGCGGGAGCATGGCAGCATCCAGGCAGGCATGGTGCAGGAAGAGCTGAGAGTTCTACATCTCCATCTGAAGGTTGCTAGGAAAAGACTGACTTCCAGGCAGCCAGGAGTAGAGTATTAAAGCTCACGCCCACATTGACACACCTATTTCAACAAGGTCACATCTCTAAATAGTGCCACTCCCCAGGCCAAGCATATATAAACAATCACAGTGTGCATATATGTATATGTATGTATTTGTGTTTGTGTATATGGATATGTGTGTTTATATATGTATGTGTGTTTGTCTAAGTGTGTATATGTATCTGTATATATCTGTATCTGTATATGTGTATATATGTGTGTTCGTATATGTGTATATGTGTTCATATATGTGTATATGTGTATATATATGTATGTGTGTATGTGTGTATGTGTATGTATATGTGTGTATATGTGTGTTTATATATGTATGTGTATATATATGTCTGTGTGTATATATATGTGTGTGTATGTATCTGTATAGTGTGTGTATGTGTGTATGTATATTGTGTATATGTGTATATGTGTGTTTATATATGTATGTGTATATATGTGTGTTTGTATATGTATGTCTATGTGTGTGTATATATGTATGTATCTGTGTATGTGTGTGTATGTGTATGTATATGTGTGTAATGTGTATTGTATGTATGTGTGTGTGTTGATGCCAAGTGTCTTCCTCAATCATTCACCACGTAATTACTATTTCTTGAAGATTTACTTTATTTTTATTTGTGGGTAGAGGGATGCCACTGGTGTGTGGATGCTCTTGAAGGCTAGAAGAATTCGTCAGATCCCCTGGAGCAGGAGTTACAAACTGCTGTGAGTGCTGGGAACTGAACTGGGGGTCCTTTGCAAGAGCAATAAGTGCTCTTCACCACTGAGCTATCTGCCCAGCGTCTCTCCACTGTAGTTTTTGAAGCAGGGTCTCTCACTAAACCTGAAACTCACTGGCCAGCAAGAACCAGGGATCCTCCTGTCTCTGTCTCTCCAGTGATAGCATCACACATGGGAAGCCATGTTGGATTTTTTAATGTAGATGCTGGGGATTTAAACTGAGTTCTTTTTTTTTCTTTCTTTTTTTTAGGAGCTGGGGACCGAATCCAGGGCCTTGAGCTTGCTAGGCAAGCACTCTACCACTGAGCTAAATCCCCAACTCCCTTAAACTGAGTTCTAATTCATTATCCTAGGCATCATACACACACACACACACACACACACACACACACACACACACACACACACTTTTGCAAGACCTGAGTTTTGAGCCAAGATATGGCCCCT
>NC_046169.1:8614051-8644051 GCF_011064425.1 Rattus rattus
GCAGCCTGCTTTGCACCAACTGTGACAAGAATACCTAAGGAAAATCACTACAGGGGTTGGGGATTTAGCTCAGCGGTAGAGCGCTTGCCTAGCATGCGCAAGGCCCTGGGTTCGGTCTCCAGCTCCAAAAAAAAAAAAAAAAAAAAAAGAAAGAAAATCACTACAAAGGAGGAAGGCTTCCTTCAGTTCTTGGTTTCTGAGGGCTTAGACATTCCTCCTTTTAATCTATCCTTCCCCTTTGCCGTGTAGGGCCCTCATTGAGGTTCCATCCTTCATGTTCCCACAACGTCAAGGTCATCAATCCGATACATGTTAGCCTTCCTCCCTTCTCTGGTGTGATAGCATTACCAGTTCCTGAGTTAAACCCTCTTTCAAGGTTTCTGTACTCCCGTACTGATTGTACCCCCAGGCTTATCGCTATGACCCTGAAGAACTTGCCTTACAGCGGGGAGGGGACCAAAAAAAAAAAAAAAAAAAAAAAAAGGAAATCTTCATCCCTCATCAGTCTAGCTCTTACTGTCTAGCTGGCCACCACAGGAGCTGCTGGAACAGCCCTCATGCAAACACTGGCGTCTTCCAGGACAAGTGTCACCAGGTCACGTCTTCCACCATGGACAATCTTGAGTCCCTCCCTCAACAGATCGTCTCCCTCTCGGGAGTAGCTCTACAAAATGGGAGAGCTCTGGACTTACTAACTGCTGAACAGGAAGGGACTTACATTGGACAGGAAGTGGGGATTGGACACGGGGTGGGTGGGGGTGGTGTTGTTTCTGTGTTAATGAATATGGACTTGATGAACAGAGCACACAGGTGCTTACGGATCTCTGCTGAGATCTCTGAGCTCACTATGCCCCAGGTACCTTGGTACTCAAACCCTCTGGTGGCTTTGTTTCTTCCCTTCCTTGGCCCCATACAGGACATTGGGACTTTCCTTCTCTGGGCTCCTGTTCCATCCAGTTTCTAACAAGTAAACCAACATTGCCCAAGCCACTACCAATCCAGGTTCTGATTCAGTACCCAACCATTCCAAACCTAGAGGCTGATGACTATGATCCTTCTCCTTTATAAAACAAAAGGGGCAGAGGTCGGGCCTGAGAACCACGGGACCAGGAAGAGCAGGCCTGGAACAAGAGTGGGGTCGAAGTGTGTCCAAGGCCCAGAAATCTCATCCTGAGATTGTTCTCCCAAACCCCACGCTGCAGGCCTGCATTTCCAAGCACACTTAGTCCTGTGGTCCCCATCTTTTCCTCACTAGAGGAGGAAGGGAGGAAGGTCACGGGGCAGGTAGGCAGGTAGCCAGGTTAGGCTTCCTTTCCCCATATAAGGCCTCCTCATGAGACATCCCCAGCACCCTGGCTGCAGTCAGTGGTGTACACTCACTCCAGTAGCCCCTACTGATACCCCAAAGGTTTAAATAATCTTTGTTCTTCCCACTAAATTGAACCATTCTCTGAAGCTGTTTCTCGATGTGAGTTCTTTGCCCTTGCACTCGCTGTGGACCAAGATCCTGCCTGCACCCACCCATACCCATCTGGCTAGGCTTCCCTCCCGCCAGTCCAGCCCCAGTGAGCATCGGACATGGGAAGGATATCACGTCAAAGATAGTGTGTGTGAGCAAAGCATCTGTCGAGAGAGAGAGAGAGAGAGAGAGAGAGAGGATGATGCTATCTGCTGGAACTTGGCTCTACTTCCTATAGTCTACCAGCTCCCAGTAATACCATCAAAACACGGCCCGTGAGAGTGCTCAGCAAGGGAAGGTGTCAGCCGAGCCTGACAGCTTGAGTTACATCCCAGGGACCCACACAGTTAGGAAGAGGGAACCAACCAACTCCCATAAGTTTTCCTCTGCTTTCCACATGAGTGCCATGGAGCATACATGCCCGAGATGCCGAGAGTGCACGCTTGCACACACACACACACACACACACACACACACACACACACACCACACACACACACAACCACACACAACCACACAACCAGACACCACACAACCACACAACCACATACACCCACACACACACACAACCACACAACCACACACACCACACACACACACATACCACACACACACACACACACACCCACACAACACCCACCCACACACACACCACATACACACACACAACCACACACACACACACACACACACAGACACACACACACACACACACACAGACACACACACACACACACACACACACACACACACACACAGAGACACACACACACACACACACCCACACACACACACATATACACCCACACACACACAGAGACACACACACAACCACACACACACAACCACACACACAACCACACACACAACCACACACACAACCACACACACACACACACACACACACACACACACACACACAACACACACACACACACACACCACACACACAACCACACAACCCCCCACACACACACACACTGATAAAATGAATAATACCTGGGCTCAGAAGGGCGGTTGCCATCTGTTCTCGCCAAGACCTCCCGTACAGCGAGAGCTGGCACTGCTTCCTGGATCTGAGAGAACCAGCAGCAGCCTCTTCTCACCTGGTGCCAGTCTACCTCGGTTTTAGCTGCTGTTTTATCACTTTCTGAATAATGAGTCATTGATCATCTGGTTTCCATAGTGACCCTTAACCAACAAGACAATTCAAGGGGTCCTACTCCACCCCAATTAAGGGAGGAGCAAGCTCCCTGTGGAGACAGACGCTCTTCAGCGGCAAGCAAAAGTAAGTATTTTCAGTTGGCAAACTGACGGAGTCCATCTTCAGATGGGAAGCTCAAGACCCTAGGGACTCACTGGATTCTACGGCTGATATGCGTGAGTGTGAAAGTGTGTGTGTCGGTCAGAGGTCAACTCTGGGTGGTATTCCTCAAGAGCAGCCCAACTGGTTTTATTTGTTGTTTGTTTGTTTTTGTTTTTAATAGAACATCTTTTATTTACTCTCTCACTTCATTTAAGTAGACAATGTATCTTGGTCATACCCACCCCACCCCGAACCCCGCCCACTGGCTACCCTCAACACATTCCCCAGGCCCCTTCATGTCGTCTCTGGATCCAACTGTTGCTGCCTGTTGGAGGGTTGACTTACCTTCCTGGGTTGATCCTGTGCAGGTCTTGTGTAGGTAACTGGTGGTTTGAATGAGAACGGACCCCATTAGTTCACCTTTGAATGCTTGGTCCCCAGTTGTATTTAGGAAGGATTAGGATGTGTGTCGATGGGAATGGGCTTTGAGATGTGTCTCTCTCTCTCTCTCTTTCTCTCTCTCTCTCTCTCTCTCTCTCTCTCTCTCTCTCTCTCTCTCTCCCTCCCTCCCTCCCTCTCAGATGTAAGCTCTCAGCTACTGCTCCAACGTCATGCCTACATGCTTGCCACCATGTTTCCTCCCGTGATGATCATGGGTCGATCCTCTGAAACTGTAAGCAAGCACACAGTGAAATGCTTTAGTCCTGTAAGTTGCCTTGGCCATGGTATCTTCTCAGAGCCATAGTAATCCTAAAACAGGAAGCACAGCTGCCGTAAGTTCACTACGGCCAAACCCATGTCTGGTCCAGAAGAGCGCATTCCACAGAACTCCTGATCCCACGACTCTTACATTCCTCCACCCTCTTCTTCAGCAAGGCTGTCCAGTCTTCCTTTTGGAAACAAAGGCCTCACAGTGGCTCGGAACTCTCTTAGGCTAGACTGGGTGGCCAGGTGGCTGAGATTACACGTGTGTCTCTTCATGTTTTTTAACTTCTTAATTTTTTTCTCAGATGGGGTCCCGCTGTGTTTTCTGGTTGGCCTCAAACTCAGAAAGACCGTCCTGCCTCTGCCTCCCAAATACTGGGATTAAAGGTGTGGGACACCATGGCTGTCCCCATGTCCAGCATTTAAAATGTGGGTCCTGGGAATTGAACTCAGGTTCCTGTGCTGCTTGCTAGGTCTGTACTTTGCCAGTTGAGCCATCTCCTTGGTCTGCATGGGTGGTACTTCTCTATGCAGTCAAGTGTATGAGGGGTAGGACCAGTAAGATAAGGACGGAGCAGTGGGGGTGGGGTAGGGGCAGGTAAACAGGAAGTACTTTGTGATCCCATACTCTGAGTCCCCAAGCTGCCTCAGTCACAGGAAGGAAGCAGTCTGGCTGAGCAGGGCTTCCCGAGAGGCAGCACCAAGAGACCGAGGTGAGTCAGCTCAGTACCTGGCAATGAAAAACTCCCAAGGCATCTTAAATGTGTGTGGGGATTGGGGTGGTTGTGCACCCAAGAGTACATGCAGACCCGAGGTGAATTTGGTTTCTTCCATTCTCACTCTCCACCTTGTACTTTGAGACAGTGCAGCTCGCTGAACCTGGAGCTCACCAATTGGCTACGCTAGCCAGCCAATAAGCTCCAGGGATTCCCCTGACTCCCACTCCCCCCCAGCCCCAACTAGAACTGGTGTTATAGGTGCTAGGTGTTATAGGAGACCTTGTTCTCAGCTTTAGAAAACATGGGTGTTGGGGATCTGCTCGACACTTGCTTGCACAGCACTTTACGGACTGGGACTGAACCATCTCCCCTTTCCCCACTAGGTACCTTTCCATGGAGAGCTGCCTGGCTGGTAGTCTCAACATGAAAGGGATTAAAAATAAACTGCTCTCCACCAGCCTAATCACGTAGAACTCCAAAGGCCCCCAAGCAGGGCATCTGGCCTAATTTCATGTTCTACCCGACACTAATGATGTTCAGTCTGCCAAGTAATAATTCACATTGAAAATAGACTTCAGAGACCCCTATGACCCACCAGTCTTGGTTTGGGAGGCTGAGTCCCACTGAGCCTCAGAATTAAGTATCTCTGGCATATGATGTCAGGTGGCCCCACTGTTAGATGGCGCCTCCTCATAATTGAAAACATTGCTCTGCAGTTGGCAAGAGAGTGGATACACAAATGGAAAGTGGTGGCAGTAAGGAGACGGTCACCGTGCCAGTCAGAGCCAGGTGGGCACACAGAAGGGCCTCTGGGAAGACGCGGTGGCATCTGGGCCTGCAGAAGGCAGGGGTGAATAGGAGAGAGCAGGAGAAGGCACAAGGCCTCCAGGTCCAAAGGCTGGCTGTGACTCTGGTCTGCCTTTCACTATAGGAGCCCAAAACTTGGGCTGAAGAACACTCACTTGATAAAGCGCTTGCAAAAGGACCTGGGTTCTATGCCCAGTGCTGAAGAGGAGACAGGCAGCTGAGCCTACTTTGGGAGATCCGGGTCAGTGAGAGTCTTGACACTAATTAACAAGTGGGGGAGGGGGCTGAAGAGATTGCCAAGTCGATAAAGCTCTTGCCGTGCAAGCTTGAGGAGCAGAGTACACAGAAGTATCTGTAACCCGAGCTGTCCTATGGTGAAATGAGACGCGAGCTAGCCTGAACACAGAGGCAAACAAGAGACCCTGTTTCAAACGAGGTGGAAGGAAAGGACCCACACCTAAGGCTTTCCACTGACGACTACACATAAACTCAATGGTTCACACACATGCATGTGTGCGCACGCGCATGCACGCGCGTACACACACACACATATATACACACATGCAAAGATTTTTAAGGTGGATAATCCTTAAAGAATGACAGCCTCCACATACACACACACACACACACACACACACACACACACACTCAAATGCCACTTTTCACTGTACTTTGAACTCCCCTGTGAATTGAGATTGGCTTTCAGAGAGCTGTGTTAAAGAACTCAATGGGATGCAGCAAGAGCATCTATACAGAGATACGGACAGAGAGAGCTCAGGAGTCCTTGGACGGTCTGGGGACAGACAGTCTGCTGGACTCCCACAGCTCGATGCTGAAGGAGGGGGACACACTTGGACAATGTCCTACCTCAAGTATCAACACTCCATGTCCTTCAGATACAGCCGTGACTCTGTCCGCTGGGGTTAGGTCTCCTGCTCTTTTTTTTTTTTTTTTTTTTTCCCCCCAGGGGCTGGGGACTGAACCCAGGACCTTGCGCTTCCTAGGTAAGCCCTCTACTACTGAGCCAAATCCCCAACCGAATTAGCTCTCCATAAACCAAAGCGGCCAGGCATTAACCAGGAAGCACAAAGCCCCACCCCTCCCAGACCTGCTGGGTTCAGGCTGTGTGTGTGTGTGTATTCGAGAGAGGTGGGGGGAGAGGAGAACAAGAGTGTGTGGGGGGGGGAGAGTAGAGAGAGAACAAAGCTCAAAGCATCTTCCAGTGCACTTTAATCAAAATTCCATCATCACAAGAGCTCTTGTGGCATACAATGTCAGGATGGGCACGTCAAGCTGGTCCTACAAATGGAACATCCATGGATCTGCACTTTAAACATGTATGAAAAATAAAATATATAATATTTATAGCTTTATAAATTTCCCCACTGAATCACTTTGTCTTTAAAATAAATTATGATACATGATGCAGCCTGGAGTCACTAAGCAAGTAGCAGCCGAATGGCACTCGAATCTCCAGTTCCGGGGGAAATACTGGACGGGGGAGAGTCAGATGCTCACAGGAACCAATGTGGCTTACAAGCAAGCTCACTCTTCACAGTGGGCTGAGCATCAAAAGGAGGGGAGGCTGGCTTCTAATGGCTGTTCCTCTTTTGTGGGGAATAAAGTCAATCCCCAAACCACACAGAACGGTGTAGAAGCTGCAAATGAACTTTTGGCACCAGATGAGAGGAGCAGCTTTTCAAAGCCAACCCAGCAATGGTCCTTAGAAGCGTGGGGTCTGAGAGGTGGACAGAGGGTGGGGAGACTGTGGGGGGACTTTCTCCATGGTGGAGGGTCTGCTTTGGGGATGCTGGGGACTGTCTGGGCAGCTGGCCCTCTAGCAGCTGCAGTCCCCTCAGAGGGAGAGACCAGAGTGCACATGACACCGAGGGAGAGACCCTGTTTCAGGGGCGGTAGCTTCTGTGCACTGTGTTCAGTCAAAAGCAGGGATGTGCTACACACACAAGGGACTCAGGCCACCCGGGCAGGATGACCACACAGCCATCAAAGGGGACAGACGGGAAGCACACACGAGACACCAAGGATCCAAAATGACAGGCAGGGCTGGGTTGCACTAGCATTTACAGGAGGGGCAGAGAGGCTCACAGACTTTTCTAGAAACCCCAGCAGGAAGTGGCTCAGGACTCTTCCCAGGGCTTCGGTCACTTCCCACCAAAGAACAAAGCAGTAAGAACATAGGAGCCTAAGACAAAGGAGGCCACACAGCCTGCCTTAGGGGCTCTGACTCTTTCCTGCTCAGGCCAGAGATGTCAGTTGAACTCGGGAATAGATGCCTTGAACTCCCCAGAACAGCCCGCTCTTGGCCTCTGGGACAGGGAGAAGGTAGCTACAAGTCCAGGAGACGCTCTTCGCACGTCTCCACAGGCCACTTGGAAGCCCCTCCAAACACATCGACATTGTTGTCCACCCATGGGATGATGTTTCCAGGCATGTTTGTGGAGCAGTTGGCGATGTTAATGATTTCTTGTGCCCGGAGGACACGGTCCCATATGTTGAACTGGCTAAGCTCTCCAACGAAGGCCTGTGTGGCATCAAATCTGCCTCCCACAGTGTCCTGGAAAGTGGAAACGGGCACTTTGGGATAGGCTGACAAACAGAACGGGCCCTCCTGACTCTCCAGGAAAGCAAGATGGAGGGAACAATGTATTCTACAGGTCCTGAAGCCCCATGGCATTTGAGGTCTTGGAAATGGCTTTACTATAGCCCCCCCCCCCCGCTTTACACAGGGGAAACTGAGGCAGGAGGGAATGACAGTCGCCTAAAGCCTGACTCTCAGCTCCTTGCAGGGGAGAAGCAGTGGACCCGAGGAGACTGCAAGGCCCCCTACGTGCTTTGTGATCAATACGCTAGTTAGCTCTGCCCTGCCTGGGACCCGCAGCTCCTTTGTCACCCTCACAGGATAGCGAGTGTCCCAGATCATGTTTCCTCCCTCGCCTCCCTCCCCCCCAGGCACACTGGACGTCTCCTAAGTGGTCTTTGCTCGATCCTGGGATCCTGAGCAAATAGGTCCAGGAAGATGTCACTTGTACCACTGTGTACCAGGAGAGGCCAAATACAGGGACTCACAGGGACACAGGGACACTGGAGATGCTTTCCTATAGTGTGTACCCCACAAGGCAGCTGAACCCAAGCCACTAGGTGACCCTGTGACTACAAGGACATTCCACAGCTCTTTGTCCTCTCTCAGTCAGGGAGCTCACTCATGGGGCGGGCTGGCTGTCAGGGACACAGTGGCAGGGTCTGGGAGACAGATACCTTGGGCAAGAGCAAGGAAGGGGATGCCAGGGCGTTGGGGTGGGCAGCCTCCTTTGCAGCATCCGTGAGAGTACCCACCTGCTCCTGCCCCAGGATGAGCACACCCCCTGGCTTGATGGGGTGCCAGGGTGCCAGGTTCTCCCCGGTGCCCAGCTTCTCCCCGTCCTGGAATGCTTCCCACATGCCGTCTCGAGTGGTCCAGGTGATGCAGATATGGTGCCACTTGCCATCGCTGACAAACAGGGGCAGCTGTGCGACCTGTGGGGATCAACACGCAGGTGAGACTCGGCAGGTCTGGGTCCCATGGGATCCTCCAGGGAAGGAATGTCACCGGTTACTCCTTTCCACAGCCCAGGATTCCCGCTGGGATTCCCTTCCCTGTCTGAGAAGTGACACATCAAGCCCCACTTGGTTGGCAAAGCCTCAGGACAATGGACATTCTTGGTTCTGGGCCTGGCTCCTGACTCCCATGCTGGCCTGGGCTCTGTGTGGAACCCGACAGGCAGCACTGAGAGACCTGTGTGTGTGTAGAAGCCTTGCCTCTGTCAAGGGGAGGGCAGGGGGCCTCTACATGCATGTGTGTGTGAGCATAGTACATGAGTGTGCACATACAGACCCCACCCTCAACTACAGGCAAGCCCCAGACGCCCGTGAGCTCAGGTCTGTGCTGTTGTTACTGCTGGTCTCCTAGCAACCTGCAGTCTCCCTCCCAGGACTTGGATGTTTACAAGAGGTCTAAAGGGAGAGGAAACAAGGCTCTCAGGGATTACAGTGTTATTTAGAACAATAAATCCTTGGCTCAGGAAAGTTGTTCCTGCTAGAAGCCTGGAAGGCTCGCTCCGTCCCACAGAACTTCCAACTTCTGCAGTGCTCCCAGAGTAGACAAACTCCACCCAGCGGCACTTTGACAAAGGTCACAGACAGGCGAGGGTCTCTTCTTCACCCATCCCAAATGGAGGCTGGACCTGGACCATCTACAGCAGGGGCAGCCACTCAAATGCTGGACTAAGGGCACTCTTTTATCGTGTTGGATCTGACTTGAGGAGAAAAGATTCATTTGTTTTGGCTAAAGACAGGGTTTGCTGTGTGGCACAAGCTGGCTTTAAATTCAGCCATCCTGCATTAACTTTCCAAACTCTTAAAAGGTGCACCACCACACCCAGCTAGGTGGTGAGTGGTCAGAGGCTAAAACTCTGTACTTCACGGAGACCACGGTCCTTACTGCCTGTGGAAACAGAGCATCTGCTCTGATAAAGGCAAGGCTATGGGGCAGAAGGAACAGTTGCCGGGGCTGAAAAAGGCTGGGCAGGAGTTAATGACAGAGTACATGGTGCAGTGTGGCAGTGGGACTGTTTTATACGTTAATTGTGATGTGATTATATAGCTGTCTGCATTCGTCAAGGCCAGTTAAAACTGAACGTCCATTTAAAAGCTCAGTTAAGTGTACATTTTATCGCAATAAACCCAATCCCTTTAAAATGTATATCTACACCCAGGTACCCTCGACCACAGCGTTTACGGAGAGCCACAAAGGCTGCCTGTGTATGTGGGGTCCTGCCTTCCTACTCCTTCCACTCCTGTGACGTGTGGATGCTCAACTGCCTATTGTTGGCCAGACCCAGAGCTAGGCTCCCCATAGGCTTGCCAAAGCCAGTCAGGCTATGACGTCCCGCAGGGTCTACTCCCGGGGACACCAGGGTGGGGTTCTAGCTGGCCTCACCTTGTCATTGATAAGCAGCTCTATGGGATTGTTACCCCACTCTATCAGCACAATCTCATTGGCTTGCCCAGGCACAGCGTAGGAGAATGGCGTGCCGATGCCTGGCGAGGCGCTGGACCGCAGCCACAGGCAGATGGTGAAGGCATACAGCTCGGGCAACGTCTTCTTGATCTTGCCGTATAGGTAGTTTGTACGGAGAGGGAGGGACACTTTGAATGCATCTGGTGACTTGAATGCACTGTTGCCTGGGTGGAAGGAAGAGAGGTTACAGCAGGGTAGCCTGGGCCACGTACCCCTCACCAGGACCCATCACTCAGGCAGAACTAAAGCACTCCAGCTCCTGGTCACAGTGCCCAAGCCCAGCAGTCCTAGGGACAGTCCTTGACTCCTAGGAGCCTACATTCTAGTGGGGGAAATCAGCCCACAGAGAATAGAAGGGGAAAAGGGGAAGGGGGTGGGGGATTTCTTCTAAGACAGTGGCAAGAGGAAGACAAGGGTAGAGTAAAGAATCACAAGAAGCCTGTGACTTGAGACCTTCTGGTGAGAATCCAGGGGGAGGTACCAGCAAGAACATGGCCTCCAGGATGCTCCCAGAGGTGTGAAGGAAGAGGAATATATTGTGAGGAATACACTAGACACGGTAGAGAACTTGTCTCTACGTTTTTTTTCCCTTTCCTTTTTTGAGACGGTCTCACTGTGTACTTTTATCCTGTAATTCCTACTCAGATCCGCCATCCTCTGCCTCTGCCTCCTAAGTGCTGGGATTGAAGGTGTGCACGCCCATATCCAGCCTACTCCACCATTTAGGATAGGGAAAGAGGCCTCAGAGCTGGAGAGATGGCCCAGCAGCTAAGCACACTTAAGAGCTCAGGTTCAACTTCCAGTAGTCACACATCAACTCACAACCATCTGTACCTCCAGTTTCAGGGGATCTAATGCTCTCTTCTGGTCTCCACACACAGCATACATACATATGCCTATGTACATATACATACACATACAAAATTTAAGAGACCTCTTCATTCCTATCTATTTCTGAGTAAAGGCCTTGCTATGTAACCTGTAGCCCAGCCTGGCTTTGAACTCACAAAGCCTAGTGTCTTGGGGTTTTGTGCAGGAATACAAACCCTGACTATGACACCTAGCAAGTACTGGGGGCGTACACACACACACACACACACACACACACACACACACACACACACACACGCTCCCACAGCCAGCAAGAGGCTTCTTTGAATCCACCAGTAACTCAGACAAAAACAAAACACCCAATATTCCGGTCCTCTCTGATCACCACTGAGCCTCACAGTCTCAATGACTACAAAGGGGAGGAAGGGTTTAGAGACACTGGATTTAATTTTCTTGTTCTTCCTCAACCGTGTCTTATTTCTTCCCATCTTTCCTTGAGCACTCTGTCCCTCTGTCTTCTTTCTTAAGGGCAGGCTTTGAAACCCAAGGGACCAGGGATTGGGGAGGAATGTCTCTGGGGACCGGTGCACTCAGTAAACACTTGTAAACCTGCATCGCTTGCCATAGTAAATGCTTACCACTGCTCAGGCAAAGGAGTCAGGCTTGAGGTGCACCCTACAGCTTTCCTCAGAAGGGACAGTTTGTCTCAGTCCCTGCTGGGAAACCCTTTGCTCCAGACATAGCCTTTCCTTCTCAAGAGAAGACTGCATTGCTGGACTGTTTTCTGGAACGTGGAGTGGGGGTTGGGGAGACAGATGCACGCAGGGCTGCTCCCCTCAGGCTAACACCTGGCCAGACCTTTAGACCTTCCAGGCCTTACTGTTCGTGGTAAGACCTCCCCTCCCCCCGTCCCCCCATCTCAGGCTGTCCTCCTGTACACAGCACATCTGAAGTCTTTTGAAAACGAGCTCTTACAGGGCCTGGAACTTTTAGTATCATCTTGACCTAAGCTCAGATTAATGTAACAGCTCTGTTGCCCAAAGTTTGCAGGAAGCAACACGGTTCTCTGAAAGGCCTTAACGACAGCTTGCTTCCCTTGTGCATAAGGATCAGATCCTGCCACTCGTTCAACAACTACTTAGTAAGCCTTAAAGGGCCACACATCAGACAACCTTACTCCATCACGATATTCCAAGATTGAAAAGTTCCAGGCCTCAGGCCTCACCTGAAGAGGTCTCCTGCACAGCCCAGCAGCAGCGTCCAGGTCACCTTTCTGATCCCTCTGGATTTTCTAGCTAGTATTTCTGTGGTCACTAGTCTCCTTGATCCTTCCTGACCCCCCAGGGTAGGTATCTCTCAAAACAGGCTGTGGGCTATGGAGCACCTGCCCAGACTTGGAGACCTGACTGTCTGAAGCGCCTGAAGCAAGCCACCAAGAAAGCAAGGGCTTGCCCCTCATTATGCTGAAGAAAAACACAGACCCAGACAACGCCCACTCCCGTTTTGTAGGTTGAACTGGTCGTTGTGTTGAGGCTTCAGAGAAATGACTTATCTAAGGTCACCCAGCTCCTGAACCAACAGGGCCAGAAGTCTGTCACTCCACTACACGCAGCCACTGGCGCTCAGTCTTCGAGTGGCAAATGGCTGTGCTCTTAATGGAGGCATCATTATCTAATAAGGAGAAATGGCTTCTATGCTCACAGGTGGGCAGGCCTGCCAATTTAATAAGACTCAGGGTCGGTAATATCATTAGGTTGGTGACAACGATAGGTTTAATTAGAGCTGGGAGAGCTGAGAGGCAAGGAAGGGGCTCTAGCCTGATGACGGGTACCCTTTATTTGAATAAAACAGCTTGGAGGTTCAGAGAAACTTAGTTAGAACCAATTAAGGAATTAAAAGGCTTGACCAATAAATCAGAAACTGCAGGTGGTGGACAAGCCTAAGGAGGGGGCGGGCAGTCTGGAGCTTTGAAGGAGGAAGTTCTGGTTTCTCAGCGCTAATGTTGGTGGATTCAGCACCCAGACAGCTGCCCCTGGTCTGAGGGCCCAGACTCTGAAGCTGTTACAGACGAAAGGTCTCCCAGACAAGAGAAATGGGTATACTGAGGACACGGGCTCTGGGCTATAAAGAGCTTCGTGCCCTGTAGGGTTAAAAGCCGTTTCTTCCCTGGGATCGCTACCGGACTTCTCCAGTCTGCAAAGACCGAAAGCATCATCATTGCCTCATGTGAACCTGACATGACTCCTGTCCTGGGCTGAGAGAGGAAGATACAGAACCATAGCCAAGCATCTGGCTTTTACCTGATGTAGAAGGATGGACCAAAAGACAGACATTCCTGAGTCTTCCTAACCGGCCACATGCTGGAGCCTCTATGGGGCTCGGCTGGATGCTTCTAAGGAACCTGGTGGAGCTTACCTCATGGTGCACTTTGGGGGCTGAGTATGTACACACCCTTCTGCCGTGGACATAAAGCAGAATGAGCTTAAACTCAGAAGTGCCCAGAAGCAAATGGCTTACCAGATGGTCACTTTCCTTTAAGACTCATTCCAGAATTGAGTAGGTGGAACACAAGGAAAAAGTCTAGCATTCCTGTGGTGGGGGAGTCAAAGGCAAGTCTGGGGCTGGAGACAGCTCAGCAATTAACAATACTGTTGATCCTGCAGGGGACCTGGGCTCGTCTCTCTGCATCCATAGGGAGCTCACGATCATCTCTAACTCCAGCCCAAGGGGTCGAACATCCCTCTCTAGGCTCCATGGGCACCAGGTGCAAATGTGGTACACATATGCATGTAAGCAAAACACCCACATGCGTACACACACACTCCTATGTGTGCGTGGGCTGGTGTGTGTGCACGCATGTGTGTGTACAGTATGAGGGAGCTCAAGTGCTCCCTAAACCACTGTTGTACAGAGGCTTGGCTCTTGTTAGCCCAGCGTCTGGTGGCCTGTTCAGCTGTGAGCTTTCATTAAGAACCAAGGGGCAAGAGTGTGTGTGTCAGAACCATCATGGCTGGCCTGAGCCTTGACTATCCCTTCCGGTTTAGAAAAGGTGGAAAAGCTACTAAGTACAGCAACAGGCTTTTCCACTGGCCTAGGGTTCAAGACCAGATAATGGGGAGGCTCGGGCTTATGTCCCTGTGACAAGTGCCTCAGTGGGAGCATCCGTACAGGAAATTTGTCTGCCTGGGTGGTGAGCACTTTCTCATCTGTGAAATGGGTGGTGCGTTTAGCATACTACCCGGTACTATGTCCGTTCTCTGTATTTATACTGACTGAGCTGTCTCCTTGCTGGCAAGCTGACCACTGTGCCAAGGAAGGTGCATAGCCACCAAGTCCCTCCCCTCTGATCCTAGTTACCCCTTTTCAGTTACTGTGTTCACTCCATGGCCTTGAGCCTCTCAAGGATCCACTGTGACTGTGTGTGGGGGGAGGGGGGGAGCTGCTCTCCCTCTTGGCAAGCAGGAAAGACTCAGAGGCAGTTGCTCTGCCTTTGAAGAAGACTCTGAGACCCAGTGAGTCTCCCGATGTCACCTAGCAGTAGAAGTAAGACAGAGAAGAAACCATTTTGAAAACTCAACAATCAATGTCAAGTCAGAGAGGGCAGCACGAACTGGTAATCCCAGCATTTGGAGGCTGAGGCAGGCGGATGGCAGGCCGAAGGCCAGGTTAGGCTATTTAATGAGATGCTGTTTCAAGGAGGAAAAAAAAAGAAAAAACCCAGAACATAAGTCAAATAGATAAGTGGCCTTCTTAATCCCTTTATAAGAAAAGCAAGTGAAAAAAAAAAAAAAAAAAAAACCAGAAAACAGGAAGGCATTGTGGGACGCCAATTAGCTCATGCCCTCCTTCATCTGACCCTGCCCACAAGGGTTGAGGGACAGCTTTCTATTGGGTGGTCTCCTGTCAGTCACGATGTTGAAATTGCCTCTGTCATCTTCGTGAATCTGAGATTATCGTTCTATACCCTTCACCACCAACCCAGAATTCCACAGGCTGCCCAGAGTTAAAAGGCTGCTAAACTGCCCATCCAGCAGGAGGTCAGCGGTCAGGCTGCTTACCCAAGCAGGTCCTGAGGGCCTTTGTTTCCCCAGGGGTTAACGCTGGTAGGGCTAGGAGCTAATCCCTGTGAGCGGTCAGTCTGTGTCACGCACCCAAACATCTAAGGATGACCTCCATGTTGTGCCACTACCCCTGCTTCACGGCTGCCCATAAATGGAAATCCTAGATCTGCCTGACGTGGTGGTAAAAAGGAGGCCACTGTCAGACTGAGAGCATCAGGCACCCGGCACCCACCTCTCTCCAGCTCAGTCACCCTCTGCAGCAGTGCATTCAGTGTGTTCTCTGTCTTCTGCCGGTGAGCCGAGGTCTCATTGTGGAGCAGGGACTTCTCGTCTTCCAGCTCGGCCACCTTGCGTAGCAACTGCCTCTCCAGCTCCCCCAGCCTCCGCTGGAGCACCTCTCGGAAGTCGCTCGGCAGCCCGGCATTAGACGCGTTGGTGTGGAGTTGGAGCTTGGGAAGGGTGGGAGGGAGAGAGATTCAGGCCAGTTGAATAGAAACTGTGACACGCAGCTCCAGTGACCCAAGCGCACAGCCACACAGCGAGGAGCTTCCAAGGGGCATCGGTTTGTGCCCGTGGCTCAAAAGAGAACATTTCACTGATGCCCCCCCCCCTTTTTTTTTGGTAGGGAAAGGCTTTCAAAGTCAGACAAAAATCACTTCCCTTCAATATTTGAAACTTGTGAATCTCACTTTCTCCTCTTCAAAAGCTGCTTTTCTCCTCTTACCAAAAAGCCTAAAAATTCAGCCAACGTCTATAATTCTGTGTCATACAGAGCCCCGAACACAGGCAAGAGTTTTCTTTTCAAACAGTTAATGATTGGGACTCAAAGCAAGTCAGCTTTCATCTAGAAAGGAACACGGTCCCCCAAGTTCCAAAATGGCACAAGGGCAAACGGGCTCTGAGATATTCCTGGGACAAGACGTTACTAAAAGACAGCTCCGTTTTTTAACACTGTATCCAAACCCTCACTTCCTATTTCTCTCACTCCTCTGCCGTCACGCTGGCTCGGAAGCAGCCAGCCACCCTCAGCCATGAACCCTTGGCAAGCTCCTGAATCTCTGTGTCCCAGTGTTCCAGAGTATAAACTGTAGAAAACTGGACCTGCCTCGTGCCGTTCTCTATTACAAGGGTTAAAATTAAATAATATGCCTGAGTCACACTTAGAACTCAAGAAGTGTCAGCTCTCAGTAATCATGACTCATAGGATCCACAGATGCTGGAAATACTGTATATAGCAATCATGCCAAAAGAAACACTCCGATAATTTAGCGATAATTAACACCTGTAATTTAAACCTCAATTTTGCTAATAGGCATTTTTGATAAATGCTGTTAACAGAAATGTCCACACTTCTTAAACAAGGTGGGAAGGAAGATGAAAATTAATTGACGATTTCTCCCCTGCCCCAAAGTTCCAAACTACCCACGGGAGAAGACAGCGGGATAAAGTCCGTTCCTCTAAAGTCATAGCTAAGGGCATCTTAAAAATTCTGACTCGATGAATAGAGGCGTCTTCGAGGTTAATAAGGGGCTTGTTCATACTTTGGGGTCGCTGGCTTTCCCCCTTCACTCTTCTGCAGATCAAACCCAGTCCTCCCACTCCCCGATCCAATTTGTCAAAGAAAACACCAGATGCCTAGGGGCGGCTGACCTCAGGCTGGGCACTGCCTCAGCACTGGGAACAGGCAGCGGGAGCGTGTCCCGCTTCGGAGAGCGAAGGTTTGCAAAGAGGAAACAGGCTGCCGGGTCACCGGGTATTGCCCTCCAGACCTGGCGGTCTGGGTTCTTTAGCAAAAAACCTCGGTTAAGTTCACGGTGAGTCTAGTGGGTAAGTCCCCACGCGTGACCGGATAGAGGTGGCGGAGGATTTCACATTTCTCATCGAACCAGGGGACAGAAGAGGACAAGGAGAAGGAATGCCATCCCAGTAAGGTCCAGAGCAGGAGCCAACCCCGAACTCCGCTCTCCCCGTGGATGGGGGCGCCCAACCAGCCCACGTACCCTTTTTTCCCTCACCCTCCGTCCCGCGATCCCGGGGGAACCTCCACCCGCTAGATGCCACCGCGCGCAGCTACCTCGAGGCTCTCCAAGCGGTCCTTGAGGGTCTGCAGCGAGCGGCTAAGCTGCTCCACGACGTGGCCGGGGTCCCGCGGCAGGTCGCCCATGGTGTCCTTGCCCGTGGCCCCGGTGCCGCGCGCCTTACCGCCGGCTAGTCCCTCACAGCGGGCCAGCTTGCTGGTGAGTTCTCGGATGGCTTCTCGCTGAGCGCCCAGCGTCTCCTTCTGCTGCACGACGGTCTCGCGCAGCTGCAGCACAGCGGCTCGCAGCTCCTCCTCAGGGCTCAGCGCGCCTCCCTGCATGGGCATCGCGGGCAGCGGGCAGCCGGCGCGCGCCGCTTCGGGGGGCAACGCGGTGCACACGAAGCGACTGCCAGGTATCGGGTTATCCTGGGCTTGTCCCGCGGCCACGGCGAGCGCCACGCCGGCGGTCAGCAGCGCCAGCATCTCGCTGACCTGGGCGCTCACTTCAGCATGGGTCGCTGGCTTGCCGTCTGGGCGCCTTCGCGGCCGGCTACGTCGGTCCGAGCGCGGCGCTCGAGGGAACCGCGTGCAAGCAGGGAAACGCCAGCACCAGCGCTGCCTGCCGTCGCAGAATAGTGCTCCCCGCTCTGCGCGGCGTTCTGGCTGGGGTGCTGCCCGCGCGCCCTTTCTTAAGCTTGGAGGGTGGGGCCACAGGCGCGTGGGGCCCGCGCCGCGCTCCCTGATTGGTCCGCCGGCGTTCGCGTCATGAGGAGGGCGGGGCGGGGGCGCATCTCTAAGCTGGCCGGGGAGGCTGGGCTCTTTCGTGGGCCGGATTCCTGCAGCGTGAGTGCGGGGTCCCCAAGGCTCCTTAGGAAAGGAAAATTTGGCTTCGGAAACGGTCATAGAAAGCGTTGACTGGCCCCTCACGGTCGGAGAAGTCCCGGGGATACCTGGACGCCCACGATGAGAGGTGTTGGCGCGGCTTCCGGCTGAGAAACCCTGATGGAGATGACTCCACTTCCCAAGGAGAAATTCTCCCAGCGGTACTCGAACCCGGGTCTTCCACGCGAGCCACCCCCGCGGCCCGCGTGGGTTTCCTCGTTCTGATGCAGGAAGCACGACGATCACTTGCAGAGGAGGACAATCCGTAGGCGTCTCCAAATCCCAGACCCAACCCCAGAGAACTCAAGAGGAAAAACAAAACAAAACAAAAAACAAAACAAAACAACAACAAATACTCAGGCCAGCAGGGACAGAAATGGGTCCTGGATGCTGCAAGAAAAGAGGGGATGCCAACACAGGAAACCAGGAGGTTGTAGTCACTTGTTCACTCGAAGGGTCTTGTGCGGGGTCGACATCCTTCTAGGCATGGCCTTATTTATTTAGCATGACCTCGGTTTGATGAGAACATCCAACTGGAATAAACATGATGGGGCCATGGGGTGGAATGGTGCCCTGTTCTTTTTAATGGGGGAGCCCAACAAGTCCACTTTACACCCGGTTGGAAAGAACCTAATATTAATACCCAGAAATGCCCCCCAAAAGATTGGGGCGGGGGTGTTATTTCAAAAATCTTACTCCTGGCTTACAAGTTCAGAACCGTTACACACTTTACAGACTGAGTTGGTTTACTGTGAATTAAAAACGAAAAAAAAAAAGTTGCCTCTTTTTAAAGAAATCCTGTTGCAAGGTCATTAATCACATTATCCATTCGACCAGAAACAAATGGATTTGTCACTTGTGCACAGAGGCTGGGGTTGATTCTGAAAACAAGTTGTATCGAAATAAATGAAATTATTATGATAATACAAAATAGACTGCGGTGATTAATCTCTAGAAACCAAATTCTGACCTGTTTTGCACTTCAAACAATAGCTTCTGTTATGTAAATAGTTGTGGGGTTTTCAAGGACAGTGTTGCTAAATTATAAGGAAAGTTCTATTCATGAAAAATCTCTTCAAGGATTAAAGACTACAGATAGGAAATTCGGTCTCCACAGGATCCAGAGCAGGGGACAAGGAAGAGTAAGGAAGCTCAGGTAAGAGTATTCATCCCCGGAAAAGGTAAGGTGTAGACTAGGGGCAGGGGCAGGAGGGTTGGGGGTGGTGGTGGTGGTGGTGGTGGTGGTGGCGGCGGCGGCGGCAGCGATGGTCTGTGTGTGAATACTGGGCTAATGGCTTTGTTGGTCTACACTCACCACGAGGTTTCCCCTTGTTGAATTTAACCTTGAGTGTATGATTTCTTCCTAGACCTTCTTTCTTTGGCTGCATGGAAACTCAAAAGCTCGAATAAACCCACACATACACGAACTGCGATCGCAAAGGCAACAAAATCTCAAAGGCACTTTCTAAAACAGGACATTTTTTTTAGATGATACTGTACGGTACCAAATCCAGGCATGTTCAGAACCATCCAGATATAGGCAATGCTGCTTGAAGTTTCCTCTCACAGATTTGATGCTCTCTTCCTCCTAGGGCAGGGAAAATCTTAATTGGCTGTGACAATAGATTATTATTGTTCCTACGTAGTTCTCCAGTCCTTTCATGACATGGACTAATAATTCATATTTGCAACTACTTGAAACCGAGGCTTGTCCATTTAATAATTAAATCAAGTGCATTTCCAGAATTCTAATTTCCTCCTGACCAAAGAAGGGGACATACAAGAAGACATAAAAATAGCATATATCCTCAAAGTAATTGCTCTCAGACTTCCTACAAGAGTTTCCACTATGAGAAGTGAAGTTGCCAAACCCCAGATGGAAGGACCCAGGCACTGAGGGTGTTATTTTCTCTGGAGACGGTAAAACCAGAGGACTTATGCTATTTGCAGTTTTATTTTGCCTTCCTGGTACAATGGAAAAAAAAATCTGCTGGTTTAGGAATGAGGTGTTCCAGTCCCAATGCCAACTGTTACTAGCTAAGTGGTTTGGGGCAAGCCATTTTCTCCTTTTTGGACCTTGGAGGAAAGATAAGGCAATTAGCCTCAACTCTTTAATGGCCCTTGTGGCTTCATTCAAGAGCCTGGTAGTTCTGGGAGGAAGGACTCGCTCTTCCATGTGGTAGACATTACAAAACATTGGTTTTCTTCTGTGCGGGCTATGAACTGCCTGTAGCAAAGGCAGAGTACAGAAGGGCAGGCTGGCTGTGTAAACATCAGACTTTCATACAAGGAGATGCCGTGGCTGTGGCTGTAACCTGTTCCTGACAGCATGGGATCTCTGCCTTGATTTCCTCCTCCCAGCACAGACACCATCTACCTGAAAGATCCTGCACGCATGACTCACGCTACCCATGAGGACGGCTGTGCGAGTGACAGAGCCCAGGGCCCACAGATTTTTTTTCTGTTGCTTGAGAAAGTCGTGCAGATCTGCAGCAGTGAATCACTGCCACCTAATCTCTTAGTGTAACCAATGCCACAGCATAGTAACCACCCACTCATTCACTATGTCTGCTCCTCCCAGGTCAGCCAAGAGCCCAGCACGGACTTAAGACTTAACCCATGTGCCGTGTGCTGGGAATCCTGATGAGCTCATTCTACCTCCATTTTATTGCCCCATCTGTTTGGCTCCCTGGTTCTTCTCACATGCATTTTTATCTTGGTCTTCTGGGAAATGTGCTAATTTCCACCATGGTGTCAGAGGAACCCATCTTATACAGTCCCCCCCCCTTTCTCTCTTCTGCATTTCCTCCTCTCTCAGCCACTTGGGAAGTCAAGAATGGGGGTGTGAGCTCAACAGCACAGAATTCAAGGACAGCTTCCTGCAAACATGACTCAGGAACTGTCCTCAGTGCTGAATTTCAGCCAGAGGGAATTCAGAATGGTTTGTGTGTGTGTGTGTGTGTGTGTGTGTGTGTGTGTGTGTGTGTGTGTGTGTGTGTGTGCAGGAGTGTGCACATGGGATTCAGTGCTGGAGGCGCTAAGGGATCCCAATTAATCCCCTTTAATACATAAAATGCTAATACCCTTTTATGAGTGTATTTTTCACTAGACCAAACTGCCCAATAAAACGGAAAGGGCCTTAGTTTGGAGTCAGGCAGCTCTTGTCTCAGTCCCAGTTTTATAACTTGAGAGTGTAGCTTAACCTCCCCAAGCCTTAGTTTCCTCATTTCTAAAATTAAAAGTAAATTTATGGGCAAGCATTGTTTCTGGGCTTGCGCGAGACAGTGTTCCCAGACATGTTTAGTGTAATGCAAGCACACAGTAAATGCTAATGCACTTTTCTTCCCCTTCTCCCCACCAAAGCTAGACCTGAATTATATAAGTCCTATTAAAAACAAAATTAAAATTTCCCTTTATTCTGTACACTCTCCTTTAGGGCTACACACAGTAAGAGTCTGGGGCAGTATAAGCCAGCTTCCTCAGAGAGATGATGAGAGTTGAGAACTCAGCAAATAAAAGATCTCTCTCTCTCTCTCTCCCCGCCCCCCCATGTGTGTGTATGTGTGTAAGATAAATTATGGTGTTATAAAGATTTAATCATGTGAACCATTTTGCATTTATGCTAACTTGGTGTTTATGCAAAGGGACCCAGCTAAAAGACCAGTTGTGTTACCGTTTTCAGCAAATGAATTTAAATTGCTATGGGATGTAAGAGGAACCTGCCCCCTCTGATAAAGAAAAAATTTCCCCCCTTTGGTGCATCTGGCTCCTTCCTGAATGATGTATCTTTGTGTTTAATTTTGGAGCAAGTGACAGGAAACACTGACTTTCAGAAAATGTCTCTGTGCAAGGGCCTGTTACAAGTGGGTAGACAGCCATGGTTTGGGGGAAACGGCTTGTTAATGTAACCCCATGGTCTCAACAAACAAATGAAGGCTCGGTGGTACCTTCTGATCCCTAGCAATAGAATAGATCACTAGAAACCAGGAATAACAGGCGAGCATGCTTTCTAAAGGGAACGGACCCTGGACACTGAGCTTGCTGGGGTGACGTAACTCGGTCGGTAGAGCACTTTGCCTAATATAAAACCCAAACTTCACCCCAAGCACACAAAAGGACCCCTTGAAGTTGGTTTGCTTTGAGGAAATCGAAGAGCATAGTCTCTCAATTCCTCTATATTTGGAAACACTAGGGATAATACTTCCTTTGTACGCCTGTTTAAAATTGGAACTGGGGAGATGGCTGGGAGGGGGGAGGGGGAGACTTCTGAATACGCAAATGTGAGGATCTGAGTTCAAATCCCCAGAACCCAATGTTGTAGTGTGCCTACCAGAAAACGGAAGGCAGACACAGGAGAATCTCTAGAAGCTACTCTGCCATGCACAGTGGAAGTGACAAAAAAGCCCTGTCTTGAACAAGGCAGAAGAAGGTAAAGACTGACACCCAAGGTTCCCCTGACTCTCACACACATGCTGCACACACGCACACAAACACACACACGCACACACACATGCACACACAGAGGAGATGAAAAATTGACCCAATTATGACAAAGATTGTAGCTCACTGTGGCTGTATCATTTGGGCACAGATAGCTTGTGCGAACATTTGCATTTTAAAGATTTTTCATTTTACGCATGTGTGAGTGTGCGTGAACACGCATGTGTGTACCATGTGCATGCCGGAGCCCAGGACAGAAAGGGGGTATTAGATCCCCTTGAACTGTAGTTACAGACAGTTCTAAGCTGCCGTGTGAGTGCTGGGAACCAAACCTGGGTCCTTTTGCAAGTGCAGTCAGTGCTCTTAACCACTGAACCATCTCTCCCGCTTGTATGAACCTTTGAAAGTCCAAGCTGGAAGCCATTCTGTAGAAATCCAAAGACTGGAAAACAGTCTTTAAAAGATTAAAAGGTGATATGGCTACTTAACAGCAGAGCCTTTGATCTTCAGTGAGAATGTCTTTTCTCTTTGCTGTTTCTTAACTTATTCACTAACCCCGAAAATGCTTGTCTTTTCTCCAAGAACGACTTTGTTAAAAATGAATAAATGGTTTATCTGGGTTGCAGTGGCTCCTTTGTGGATTATCTATCATCCATTCAAATCCATCCATCAGTGGATTGTCCATTAGGTTTCTATGTTACTGTGTTCTTCTACTTTTTTGTACCCCTAGAACTTCCCCTTCTTCAACAAAGGCTAGGGGGGGATGGCTGCAAACAGGAAAGCAAATTAGGTAGCTTAGTTGTCCATCATTGTCATGGACCACCAGACAGTTTGAGTTTTCTCTGGATCACAGACATCAGGAAGATGGTAGAGGCTGGGGAAAAAATTCTTGGCCTCCAATAAGGCCACGCTTACTCCAAGCCCACACCTACTAACGGTGTCACTCCCTATGGGCCTATGGGGGCCATTTTATTCAAACCACCACAATGCACGTGCCTGTAGATGAGTGGTCCACAGCTCTCTCAGTTCTCTCATTATATGTTTACAAGTTTACACTTTTAATTGTCTTTACTGGTTTGGATCTTCACAAGGCCCCAGGATCTAATTCACTGTATGCTGGCCATCTCAAGAATTCAGCACCTGAACCTCTAACTTGATGTGTCCCCAACTAAAGTCATCATGCCTCTAGCTATCCCTCCCTTCAACCTCCCACATGTCCTATCTCTGGCATCATTAACGTTCTCCACAGGATTCTGAATCTCCTCCATTTCTCCCAATACTTTGAAATCCCAGTCCCTTTCTGGGCCCTAATTCTTCTGTGCGTCAACTCTACTGGCACCGCTTCCACTCCACTAGTTTTGTTCTTCAAACCACATTGTCTAACTCAGCATCTCCCCACTGGTGCTCACTGTTCCTGAACCAAGTATCTCCTATTCTCAGATATTGCCAAGGGTTCCCTATAAATCTGTAAACCTATCAGTCTCCTTCATTCGCTCCCAACCTTCCTGTTCAGCTCTATTTTCTGTTACATCCCTTGACCTGCCCTTTAGTCCAAATTAAACGACCTGATGCTTTTTATACCCAGCCCTCATGCCTTCTCCCATTCCTGGCACCACAAAACCCATTTGTCTTTCATGGCCCCGTTTTACAAGTTTCTTCCTCTAAGAAGTTCACCTTGGGGCTGGAGAAGATAGCTTAGCTGTCAGGACTGTGTTTTTCTTCCAGAGTATCAAGTTCAGATCCCAGCACCCATGTTGGGGGCCTCATAACCACCTGTAATTCTAGACAGAAGATCCAGCACCTCCTTCTGGTCTCCATCAACCACATGTACATGGTGTACATATTCACAGAAACACACATACACATTGTGAATAATAAAATGACTTTTAAAGCTTACATTGACTTTATTTGGTCATAATAAAGGATTGTCATCTACTGGGCACTGTCTTACTATTCAGGCCTCTGGCTCAGTATCTTTTCTACTGGACTCTGAGCTCCTCACCAGCAACCGTTGGGTCCGACAGATGTTGTTCTTTCTTTTCACCAATATCTGTTAGATGTTATGGTTCACAACTATGATAGTGTTGTAAGAAAGAAACGAAGGGTTTGTTTAACATGTAATCTATTCTGTAACTGTAGAGAAATTGTTCACATGGATATTCTACTCTAATGAGAAGTTAGGAATTAGCCCTTGAAAAGGACAAGGAAGGGGGTGTCGGGAAATGCCGGGTGTTGTGGGTTGAATATAGATGTACCCCCTGCTCCCACTCATGTGTCAAGCTCTCCATCCCTAACTTGGTGGCACCGTTTTGGGGGTGTTCTGAAAAAGCTTGAGGAGGTAAGACCATGCTGGAATGTACAGGAGTGGGGAGAGAGTGGGGAGGGGAAGGGGTGCACCTAGGAAAGTTTATCTTGTTTTGGTCCCTTCTGTGCTCTCTGATTCCTGACCACCATGAAGTGAACAGCCTATTCCTCCTCATGCTCCGGTTGCCTTGGTGCTCTGTCGGAGCAGATGGAGTCAAGCACCGGTGAACTGACTCCACAGAAACCCTGGACTCAAAAGAAGTAACACCTTTACCCTCAGCCATGTCCTAAGTTATTTTGTAACAACAAGGAAAGGCTCTAACAGAAGGGGTATTTGGAAGAGAAGGCAAAAGAGGGGACGATTAAACCCACTGGGGGAAGAACAGGATATGTAGTTAGTAATCTCTTGACTTACAGGCTTCTGTTTCAAATCTATTTGCTGTTTCCAAGGATACCTCAAGATAAATTTATCTCCTCTCTAGTAGGTATCACTCACCTATCATCCGCAACAAAGATGAGGTCAGTGCTGGGATGGAACGAATATGAGGAGAACAGACTGAGTAGTAACAATACTGGGTTTTTAGCTGAGCAAAGGAAAGTGGGAATTTGTGTCTTAAATGGCTACAGATCTCCTCTTTTCTGAAATGTCTCCACCTGTGCCCTGAGAGGGACGCCTCCTGCTAATAGGGCTGCAGGGGTTAGCATTTTTAAACCTGCAGGTCTTTAACTTTAGCCCTCGGGGGAGGTTAAGGTGAGGCTGTAAAAGAACAGACACCTCTCCCAGTATTATGAGAGGTTCGGGAGCCCAGAGCGTATTTGAAATGGGAGGGTCTCAGCCAAAGCAGATTCTCCAGTAAAAAACTAAAACATTTAAACCAAGAGATTAGGATTGGTGCAGCCTTAGACTTTGCACTAATTTTTTTTTTGTTAGAATGGGTAATTTTATCTCATTTTAAAAATTTATTCTTGAGAATTTCATACACACATATAATGTGTTTGATCATATACTCCTCCTCCTTCCCCCTTCCAAATCCTCCCAGATCTGTCCCCTTGACTCCCTGTCAACGTCATACACTCGCTTTAAAATAACAGAGTCCATTTACTATTTCCCTATATGCACGGGTGTGGGACTCTCCAATGGAGCACGGTAAACGTAGCAGGGACCACACCCCTAAAGAGAAGGGACCCACTCTTCCTTCCTTAGCAGCCAATGTGAGCTAAAACTCGAACAGCTCTGTCCTCCCCCGTGAATCATCTATTCCCACCCCCTCTCCCCCGGAATTCTGGTGTTCACAACTAAGGCCATCTCTTCCTAGTTGTTCTGGTCAGCTTTCACTGTCAACTTGGCCCAGCCTGTCATCTGAGAGAACCTCCGTTGAGGACTTTGCTAGATGAGATTAGTCGGCAAACACATCTGGGGAGGAAGTGTTTTCTCTACTCACTGATGTAGGAGGGCTCAGCCCACAGCGGGCTGTAGGTGTGTGGCCTTGAACTGTGTTTTTTTTTTTTTTTGTTCTTTTTTTTGGAGCTGGGGATGGAACCCAGGGCCTTGCGCTTCCTAGGCAAGCGCTCTACCACTGAGCTAAATCCCAACCCCTGAACTGTGTTTAAAAAAAAAAAAAATACTGTGGTGATGATGCTCACCTTCAATCCCAGCATTCAAGAGGAAGAGGTGGGTGGATCTCTGAGTTCAAGGCCAGCCTGGTCTACAGAGCAAAAAAAAAAAAAAAAAAAAAAAAAAAAAAAAAAAAGCTAGCTGAGTATAACTGGGTCTCTTCCTTGCCTGCAAAGTGGTTTCCTCGTGAGTGGCAATGTTGCACGGGATAGCAAGCGGTCCCGCCTTCAAGTTCCTGCGTGATTTCAGCGATGGACTGTAACCTGGAATTTTAAGCTGGAATAAACCCTTCCCTCCCCTAAGTTGCTTTCGGTCTGGGTGTTTTATCACAGCCCTGGGAAGGAAACTTGAGCATCCGCTGAGTGAAAGACGGGATGAGATGTCATAGTTCCGTTGCCCGTGTGAGAGGAACTGGACCGTTACCAGCCTGCAGAGGGAAACAGGCTCTCCTGTGGTTCAGAAGTCCCATGGCCATCCCAGCTCAGCCCTGGACCACATGGAGTGAGAGAAGCCCTTTCTGCACACTGGGGCTTTTGCTGCAGAAGCCGCTGCTCAGGCCACCCAGGCTCTTTTCCTCTTTTGCTCTGTGATGCAGTCCGGCTTATGAGCTGACGAGGGTTGGAAGGTATTTCCCTTCGATTTAAACATCCCTAAACACATCCGTTCTCCGAATAAGGCCCTCTTCCCTTTGTGACAAAAATCAATCTTTGTTTAGCTCCCCGACTAGAACGAATCCTGCCTTTCTATGGAAACTGATACTGTATCTTGGGTGGCTTTAGGTCTAGCTTCCTGAACACTGCATAAAGTGGTTAAAGGGTTCTGAGAACAAAGGTGTAATACTGTACCGTAGCCTTGAGTTTCTGAGTTTGACAGATAAGGTCAATTTAATGCCAAAACATAAAAAAAATCCTCATGGCGTATGAAAACCGAAAGAGTCTGAGTCCGTGTATGATATTTAAGGTCAAAGCTTTGACTCTAGCCTTTTTATTGTGTCTCGGTTTTCCCCCGTGCAGCCTTCTTCCTGAAAAAGAACTCTCTCAATGTCTAAACTCCAATAACAAAATAAATTTGCATTAAGTACATCACTCAAAGCTACAAACTGATGTTTTGACGTTTCATCTTTATTTTTAAACCCATAAGCGGTATCCTGAGTCTTGGTTTGAAAACCGCCAAAGCCAGAGAGTAAAGAGAGAAGTGTGTGTTTGCTGGGGGCTGTGGCAGGGGTGAGCAGTGAGGCAGACGGATGGCTGGCTCCTTCCCAATTGAAACCAACCAGAATCCTTGAACTATTACATAAATACCAGTCGCTGTGCTGAAGGTTATACTGATAAACCGTCAGGAGATACAGTCTCAGCTGATAATTATGAAGGATAAAGACTATTTCGTTTGCTTCTGTGTCTCTTCTAGATAGGGCCTGGTATATTGCAAGTGCCCGTCTTAGTTAGGATTCCGATTGCTCTGATGACACACCATAATCAAAAGCAACTTGGGGAAAGGTTGTTTTGGGCTACATTTCCATATCAGAGTTCATCATCAAAGGCAGTCAGGGAAGGAACTCACACTTGGAAGGAACCCGTAGTCAGGAGCTGACACGGAGGCCATGGAGGGGTGCAGCTCACTGGCTAGTTCCTCATGCTTGCTTGCGCAGCCTACACAGGACACCAGCCCAGGGGTGGCTCCACCCACAACGCGCTGAGCCCCGCCCTCTTCCCCATCAATCACCACAGGCTTGCTTACAGCTAGAGGCATTTTCTCAATTGACGCTCTCTCCTCTCCAATGAATCTGGCTTGTGTCAAGTTAACATGAAGCTATCCAGCACGGTGCTCAGATGTTAGTGGTAAAAGATAGGCTGTTGAGTCTAGGGACAATACGTTTTTTAAGATTATTTTTATTTATGTGCGTGGGTGCCTGTGTGCACACATACAGTCCCTAAAGAGACCAGAAGAGGGTGTTGGATCTCTTAGAGCCGGAGTTACAGGTGACTGTGGGCTGCCTGAATGGGTGCTGGGAACTGAACGCAGGGCCTCTCTGAGAGCAGGACATGTTTTTTAATTACTGAGCCATCTCTCCAGCCATACACACACAAAAATTAAAATTATTTTTCATGTGTACGGGGTGGTGTGTGTGTGTGTGTGTGTGTGTGTGTGCATGTGTGTGTGTATACAGGTGTGTGTGTACCACAGCTTGCATATGGAGGTGTGACTGCCTTCTGCATACGTGGAGGTCAGAGGACAAGTTTCAAGAATCGGTGATTTCCTTCCAGTGTGTTCCAGGGGTCAAACTCAGCTGGCCAGCCTCGGCCACCTTGCATTTTTATCCTCTGAGCATCTCGCCAGCCCTGCTAAACAAAACATTATCCAGTGAGACGGTGCCAACTTCTGTTTCCGAGCACCGCAAGCGAGGCTACTGTATTGCAGTTACATGTTGGAATGTCTATATCCGAGACAGATGACAGAAGCCAAATCCCTCCAGTGCTGATGGCTTTTTGAGGAATAAGAGAATTGAGCCTTTGCCCTAAAGAATGAAAGCTAGGTCTGGTGGCTCATGCTTGCTCTCCTTAGGAAGCTGAGGAGGAAGATTGAAGGTTCAAGGCTTAGCTATACTACACGGTGAGTCTGCAGTCAGCCGGAACTGTGCAGTGAAACCCTGGCTCAAAACAGCCAGAATGTGGGGAGATGACTCAGTGAGTAGTGTTCGTGTCCAAGCATAAGAACTGGAGTTCAGGTCCTCAGAACCCACATGAGTGGGTGGGGAAGCCGCCCTCTAATCCCAGTTTTTAGAAGGCAAAGATGGGGACATCCCTGGTGCAAGTTGGCCAACTAGACTAACCCACATCAGCAAGCTTCACAGCTTCAATGAGTTCAATGCTTGGACCCTGCCTCAGTGACATGGGTGGAAAGCAATCAAGGAAGACTCCCAACCCAAACCCTCAGGTTTATACACACATACAGGTACATATAGACACGTGTGCACACACACACACACACACGCACACCACACACACATACACAAATACCACACACAACACACACACCCATCACACATACACAACACACACACACATACCACACACACACATACACACACACATTCACACATACCATACATACACACATACACACAACACACACACATGCACATACCATACACACCACATACACACACATACCATACACACCACACACACACACACACATACACACACACATACCACACACACCATAGACACACACACACATGTACACATACACACACTACACATACACACACACCACAACACACAACACACACACACGCACATACATATACACCACACACACACATACCATACACACCACACATACACATACACACAATACCTTATGTACACACACACATACACATACCACACACACACATACACACAACATACACACAACACACACACACCATACACACACATTATTACACACACAGCACACACAGCACACACACAAACACACATACATACAAGCATACACCTACACACACACCATACACACACATATACCACACACATACACACACATACATCACACACACATATATCATACACACACCATACACACACACACCACACACATACACACACACCATACACACACATAACACACACACACCACACACACACACATACCACACCACACACACACCATATAGAAGAAAAATAATAACAAAATAATTTAAATGTGTGTGTATGTGTGTGTGTGTGTGTGTGTATGTGTGTGTGTGTGTGTGTGTCTGGAGAGATCGCT
>NC_046169.1:8649051-8651551 GCF_011064425.1 Rattus rattus
TGTGTGTGTGTGTGTGTGTGCATGTGTGGGGTACGTGTATGTGTGTGTGTGTGTGTGTGTGTGTGTGGGTGTGTGTGTGTGCATGTGGGGGCTACGATGTATGTGTGTGTGTATGGGTGTGGTGTGTGTGTGTGTGTGTGTGTGCATGTGGGGGCTACGTGTATGTGTGAGTGTGTGAATGTGAGTGTGTGTATGAGTGTGTGTGTGAGTGTGTGTGTGAGTGTGTGTGAGTGTGTGTGTGAGTGTGTGTGTGCATGTGGGGGCTACATGTATGTGTGAGTGTGTGTGAGTGTGTGTGTATGAGTGTGTGTGAGTGTGTGTATGTGTGTGTACACGCGTGTGCATGTATGTGTGCATGCATGTGCCCTTCCAGCGGTCGACCTTGAGGATTGTTTGGAGATGGCTAGCCAGCCAGCCCCAGAAATACATCTCTTTCTAACCTACCCAGACTAGGATTACAAGCACACAAGACCAGACCTAGACTCTTTAAACATGGGTTCGAAGGATAGAACCCAGGTCTTTGTGCCTGCCAGGCAAGCGCTTTCCTGACTCCAGTCCCTGTTTTGGGTGTTCTGAGACAAAGCCTCACTCTGTAGCTCTGCCCGGCCTGGAATTCACTGAATACATCAGGCTAGCCTGCAGTTTGTAGTGATGCTCTTGCCCTGGGCTCCTGAGTGTCAAGATTATAGGCTTGCCACACTAAGCCGGGATATCCATGCCCGACCTTCACACAGAAATTCAAAGGACCCCTTGGCAAGGGAGAACAACATTGCAGGGGTTACACCATTTGACTTCGGTCCTAATACTAAAGCCACAGAAATCAAGGTGTCGAATTGGGGTTGTGATAGACCAACCAATCAATTGAATAAAATAGTGCATCCAGCTATAGGTACCATATGCATAAGCGATTGGTTGTGGGCAAATTCACAAAGTTGGGAGAAGAATGGAGCCTTTAAAGGATGGTAAAGAGGCCTAGAGAAATGGCTTAGTGGTTATGAGCACTATGGCCTCCCAGCACCCCTCCAGGTCGCTCACAGCTGCCTCTAACTCCAGCTGCAGGAAACCAACAACCCCTTCTGGTCTCAATGGCACTCAAACACACACACACACACACACACACACACACACACACACACACACACTACTTTTAAAGTGAACTTGATCTATTCCTCATAGCAAATTAACAGTGATAACAGTTGATAGTGGTTGTCAACTGATTGGAACTAGAATCACCTAGAAGACCAAAGAAAGAGAGAGAGAGAGAGAGAGAGAGAGAGAGAGAGAGAGAGAGAGAGAGCAGCATTCAGCCCCTTTGCTTCCTGACTGTGCATCCAGTGTGACCAGCTGCCTCTGACATGATTGACTGTGTCCCCTCCAACTGTGAACCAAGATAAGCCCTTCTTCCCCTAAGTCGTTTTTGTCAAATATTCTCTGGAGAAATGTATTCTTATTATTTTCAATATGTATGTGTACACGTGACTGCAGGTACCCTTGGTGACGAGAGACATTGGGTCCCCTGCCCCACATAAGGTGCTGGCGACTGAATTTGGTCCTCCGGAAGAGCAATAAGTAATCTTAACTGCTGAGCTGTTTCTTCAGCCCCTGTTTTTGTCAAGCATTTTGTGGCAGAACCAAAACAAATAACTAATAAAATAAATAGTCAAAACGTATCTCAGATGCAAATATAAAACCCAAAACCATAAAACTTCTAGAAAAAGCATGGAAGGATAGCTTATGACCTCACACAGATTTTTTTTTTGGGGGGGAGCCACAACATTAAGACACATTCTTAAAAGAGTAATATACAGGATTTAATTTAAAAAATAAGAACTATTGCCATTTGAAAGACACCATGGGAGAACTGCGCCATAGTCTTGGGAGAATATTTATTCAAATTACAAGTATAACCAAGTGCATGCATTCAGGCTGCACACAAAGAAACCAATCTTGAAAAAACAAAATAGGGGTTGGGGATATAGCTCAGTGGTAGAGCGCTTGCCTAGCAAGCGCAAGGCCCTGGGTTCGGTCCCCAGCTCCAAAAAAATAAAAAAATAAAAAATAAATAAATAAATAAACAAATAGATAAATACCTTAACTATAACAACAGTAGGAACTAGCTAGATGGCTAAAGGCACTTGCCACCGTGATTGACAACCCGAGTTTAACCCCTGGGTCTCACATGGGAGAAAGAGAGAATGGCCTACAGCAAACTGTCCTCTGACCTCTACCCATGCTTCATAGCATGTGCACACGCACGCATACACGACTGATTAATTAAAAATAAATAATTAACACGCCAGTTAACAATCGGTCGGATATCTGAACAGCTGCCTCCCAAGGAGAATGGACAGATGGCTAATAAACACTTGAAAAGACTTTCAACGTCATTAGTCATTGAGGAAATTTAAGCAAGGACCTATCACCACACACCCACTAGACTGTCTAAAATTAAAAATGACTGACACCAAAGGCTCTCAAGGTATGGAGCCAGCGGAACTTA